>NC_134397.1:96518161-96560879 GCF_050003625.1 Haematobia irritans | reverse complement strand
ATTTATTTACTTTTTTTTAATTTTACATTTCGTCTGGACGGAGAATCGAACCGCACCAACGGTTCGCACTATCTACTAAGCTAAGTAGTTGTTTTTGACATCAAAAGTCAAACAGTTATATTTATATAGCATCGTTTTCGGCGCCCACGAGCCGATTAAACAATCTTTATTTAACAGAAACATACATTTAGTAGGACACCGTGGAGCAATGGTTAGTACGTCCGCCTTTCACCGATCTGGTTATAATTGGCGTGTATATCAACCGATCTTCCTCAAATTTCGTACATCCGAATATTTTATGAGTCTCAAAAAACTTGCAAAATACCAGTCAAATCGGTTCAGATTTAGATATAGCTCCCATATATAGCTTTCGTCCGATTTACACTCATTTGCCCACAGAGGCCAATTTTTTGCTCCGATTTAGTTGACATTTTGCATAGGGAGTAGAATTACCATTGTAACTATGCGTGCCAAATTTGGTTGAAATCGGTTCAGATTTGGATATATCTCCCATATATAGCTTTTGCCCGATTTAAACTCATATGACCACAGAGGCCAATTTTTAACTCCGATTTAGTTGAAATTTTGCACAGGGAGTAGAATTAGCATTGTAGCTATGCGTGCCAAATTTGGTTGACATCGGTTCAGATTTAGATATAGCTCCCATATATATGTTTTTCTGATTTCGACAAAAATGGTCAAAATACCAACATTTTCCTTGTTGAATCGCCACTGCTTAGTCGATAAATCATAAATAAACTTTTGTGAAGTTTCCTTAAAATTGCTTCAGATTTAAATGTTTCCCATATTTTTTTACTAAAATTGTGTTCCACCCTAGTACATAAGCCAACTTAAATTTTGAGTCTTTAGATTTTGTAGAAGTCTATCAAATTCTGTCCAGATCGAGTGATATTTAAATGTATGTATTATGTATATAGCCCGCAACACATTTTACGGATGTGATATGGTATCGAAAATTTAGATCTACAAAGTGGTGCAGGGTACAAAATAATCGGCCCCGCCCGACTTTAGAATTTCCTTACTTGTTTTATATAAATTTCGAAAAGATTTTTAACATTACATGCTACTATATTAAATTTTTACTACGAAACTGTAAAATGTGTCTTATTAAAGACTTAAATTCAAAAATGAACAGTGCTTGATATAAACGAAGTGGACTGTGTTTTTGGTTCAAAAATATTTTTTATTGAAAAAATAAAAATTTTGTAACAAATGAATTTTCTTGCTGATAAAAGTTTAAAATTTTCGAAGAAATTCAAAAAGCTCTAACAAAAGAAAAACGCCGAAAGCACACGTTTTCCAAACGTTTTTTCTTTGCGTGCATGTTCTTTTAATTGGGACAAAACTATTTGCTTGTATATCATAACATTTTAGGTGGTAAGTTCACCACCTAACTGGGAGAAAAACATTTTTGACGAATACCATAACATTTTAGATCGTGATTTTAGGCAAGCAAAAAAAATTTGGAAGTTCTTCTAAAGGCACAGCTTTAAAAGCACTTCCAAAAATTTCCTCCCAAAGATGTTCTTTATTTTATCCACACAGAAAGCCCTTTTTAACAGCCATTTTCTATATATCGAACGAGCTCTATCGATCGACTGGAATGCATAGAAACAGCTGTGCGCCACACTGTGGAACAGGGTATTATAAGTTAGTGCATATGTTTGCAACACCCAGAAGGAGACGAGATAGACACATGGTGTCTTTGGCAAAAATGCTCAGGGTGGGCTCCTGAGTCGATATAGCCATGTCCGTGAACACATGTTTGTAATCAAAGTCTAGGTCGCAGTTTTAGTCCAATCAAATTTGGTGTTTTGGTTCAGAATAGAACCCTATTGATTTTGGAAGAAATCGGTTCAGATTTAGATATAGCTCCCATATATATATTTCGCCCGATATGGACTTATATGGCCCCAGAAGCAAGAGTTTTACCCTAATTTGCTTAAAATTTTGCACAAGAAGTGTGCTAAATTTTATTGAAATCGGTTCAGATTTAGATATAGCTCCCATATATATCTTTCGTCCGATATGGACTAATACGGTCCCAGAAGCCAGAGTTTTGCTCTAATTTGGTTGAAATTTTGCACTAGGAGTACAATTATTAGTGTAGTCAAGTGTGCCAAATTTTATTGAAATCGGTTCAGATTTAGATATAGCTCCCATATATATCGTTCGCCCGATTTACACTCATATGACCACAGAGGCCAATTTTTAACTCCGATTTATTTGAAATTTTGCACAGGGAGTAGAATTAGCATTGTAGAATTAGCTGTGCGTGCCAAATTTGGTTGAAATCGGTTCAGATTTAGATATAGCTCCCATATATATGTTCTTTTGATTTCGACAAAAATGGCCAAAATACTAACATTTTCCTTCTAAAATTGCCACTGCTTAGTCGAAAAGTTGTAAAAAAGACTCTAATTTTCCTAAACTTCTAATACATATATATCGAGCGATAAATTTGGGAGACATTTGGGAATGGGAGATTTTGAGACATTTGGGAATGGGAGGAGACCCATATCTCTGGAAAGGGATATCCTGCCAGGACTACCTAACCGGCCGTGTTTAGTCCTATAAAATACCTACCGAACAAGGTATAGCATATATCAAGATTTGATTTTTAAGACACCAAATACGCTCTTTTAATTTCTGTATTTATTATCCTAAATTTCTGGAGAGGATCAGTGGCCATATCTCAGGAACGAAGTTAGCCTCTGAAAAAAAAAAATTTATGGCAGATTAATGTGCTTGGAACACCCTTCAATCACAGGGTAAAAATTTGGTGATGCGATTTTGTATAACTCCATAATTGTTCCTTCAATATTGCTTATTTTACCTATGAATATTCGGAGGGGAGGAATGCATCCTGCAGGTGTGGGGCACATCCTGCCGATATAACTCCCACACAAATTCGTACTCCTAGAGTCGCCCTTTCGATCAAAAGAAACAGCGATTCAAGAATTGATTTTGGGACTGCTCCACCTCCTCATCAATATGACCATTTTTTAAATCAAAAAATACAAAACTGAAGACAAGCAAAGCAGAAAAATTTCGCACTAGATGATTGGCAAGGAACTGTGCTAATATCAACGGAACGGGATATCCTGCAAACATGGCATAGCCACCATTATAAAGCAACAAGAATTATCTATACGGATTAATGCCACCTTATCCCAGAATTGGGATACCCAGATACGTTTAAATACAGCAAATAATATGCTGGATTTCTGCCCGGGAGCAGTGGTCATATCTTTGGAGCGAATTATCCTGCCAACATGAGATGACCACTGCTGTATAGTACTACGAAGCTGCTTTCCGGAATGGTGTCACTTTGTTCCAGAATTGATTTTGGTATACCCAAATACGCCTGTTCAAATGTAGCCAATTTCATACCGGATTCTGGGCGGGAGCAGTGGCCTTATCTTTGGAGCGAATAATCCTGCCAACATGAGATAACCATTGCTGTATAGTACTAGGAAGCTGCTTTCCGGAATGTTATCACTTTGTTCCAGAATTGATTTCAGTATACCCAAATACGCCTGTTCAAATGTGGCCAATTTCATACCGGATTCTGGCCGAGGGCAGTGGCCTTATCTCTGGAGCGAATAATCCTGCCAACATGAGGTAATCACTACTGTATAGTACTAGGAAGCTACTTTCCGGAATGGTGTCACTTTGTTCCAGAATTGATTTTGGTATACCCAAATACGCCTGTTCAAATGTGGCAAATTTCATACCGGATTCTGGGCGGGAGCAGTGGCCATATCATTGGAACGAATTATCCTGCCTACATGAGATGACCTCTGTCGTCTAGTACTAGGAAGCTACTTTCCGGAATGGTGTCACTTTGTTCCAGAATTGATTTTGGTATACCCAAATACGCCTGTTCAAATGTGGACAATTTCATACCGGATTCTGGGCGGGAGCGTTGGCCTTATCTTTGGAGCGAATAATCCTGTCAACATGAGATAACCATTGCTGTATAGTACTAGGAAGCTGCTTTCCGGAATGTTATCACTTTGTTCCAGAATTGATTTCGGTATACCCAAATACGCCTGTTCAAATGTGGCCAATTTCATACCGGATTCTGGCCGGGAGCAGTGGCCTTATCTCTGGAGCGAATAATCCTGCCAACATGAGGTAATCACTACCGTATAGTACTAGGAAGCAGCTTTCCAGAATGGTGTCACTTTGTTCCAGAATTGATTTTGGTATACCCAAATACGCCTGTTCAAATGTAGCCAATTTCATACCGGATTCTGGGCGGGAGCAGTGGCCTTATCTTTGGAACGAATTATCCTGCCTACATGAGATGACCTCTGTCGTCTAGTACTAGGAAGCTACTTTCCGGAATGGTGTCACTTTGTTCCAGAATTGATTTCGGTATACCCAAATACGCCTGTTCAAATGTGGCCAATTTCATACCGGATTCTGGCCGGGAGCAGTGGCCTTATCTCTGGAGCGAATAATCCTGCCAACATGAGGTAATCACTACCGTATAGTACTAGGAAGCAGCTTTCCAGAATGGTGTCACTTTGTTCCAGAATTGATTTCGGTATACCCAAATACGATTGTTCAAATGTGGCCAATTTCATACCGGATTCTGGGCGGGAGCAGTGGCCTTATCTCTGGAGCGAATAATCCTGCCAACATGAGATAACCATTGCTGTATAGTACTAGGAAGCTGCTTTCCGGAATATTATTACTTTGTTCCAGAATTGATTTCGGTATACCCAAATACGCCTGTTCAAATGTGGCCAATTTCATACCGGATTCTGGGCGGGAGCAGTGGCCTTATCTCTGGAGCGAATAACCCTGCCAACATCGGATAACCATTGCTGTATAGTACTAGGAAGCTGCTTTCCGGAATATTATTACTTTGTTCCAGAATTGATTTCGGTATACCCAAATACGCCTGTTCAAATGTGGCCAATTTCATACCGGATTCTGGGCGGGAGCAGTGGCCTTATCTCTGGAGCGAATAATCCTGCCAACATGAGATAACCATTGCTGTATAGTACTAGGAAGCTGCTTTCCGGAATATTATCACTTTGTTCCAGAATTGATTTCGGTATACCCAAATATGCCTGTTCAAATGTGGCCAATTTCATACCGGATTCTGGCCGGGAGCAGTGGCCTTATCTCTGGAGCGAATAATCCTGCCAACATGAGGTAATCACTACTGTATAGTACTAGGAAGCTACTTTCCGGAATGGTGTCACTTTGTTCCAGAATTGATTTTGGTATACCCAAATACGCCTGTTCAAATGTGGCCAATTTCATACCGGATTCTGGCCGGGAGCAGTGACCATATCATTGGAACGAATTATCCTGCCTACATGAGATGACCTCTGTCGTCTAGTACTAGGAAGCTACTTTCCGGAATGGTGTCACTTTGTTCCAGAATTGATTTTGGTATACCCAAATACGCCTGTTCAAATGTGGCCAATTTCATACCGGATTCTGGGCGGGACAGTGACCTTATCTCTGGAGCGAATAATCCTGCCAACATGAGGTAATCATTGAAAAGGAAAAAAAACGGAGAAATCCCATATTTAGATATGAAAATGATAAAAGATGGAAGCTCAATTATTACAGACTGGTACACGAAAACTACAGCGTCGGGAAGAATGATAAACTATCACTCAACCCAACCAAAAACTAAAAATTAAAAATATTCTTCGACAAAATAGTTTTCCAGTTCATCTAATCAACTCACTAATTAGCAAAATTCATCATCCAAAAACTCATAAAGAAAACAAGTAAGAAAAGTCTAAAGTCGGGCGGGGCCGACTATATTATACCCTGCACCACTTTGTAGATCTAAATTTTCGATACCATATCACATCCGTCAAATGTGTTGGGGGCTATATATAAAGGTTTGTCCCAAAAAAATACATACATTTAAATATCACTCGATCTGGAAGAATTTGATAGACTTATACAAAATCTATAGACTCAAAATTTAAGTCGGCTAATGCACTACACGCTCACAAAAAATTGCTTCTGTAACATATACTCCCAAACATATTTTGCTTCAAGCATATACATTTTTGGGTATTGCCCAAACATTTATATGTTTGATCTCTTCCAATATATAATATGTTTGAAAGCATATTGGTCTAAACAATATATGTTTGGGTAGTCTAAGTTCCAAACATTTTGTATTTTTGCATCCAAATTCAATAATGTTGTCTTCCAAAAAACAATATGTTATTATGTGAACATATAATATGTCTGGAAGCATTTTGCACCCAAAAATATTATATGCTTAAAAAAAATTCTCCCAAACAATATTGTGCTCAAAATTTTATTTATTTATTTATTTATTTATATATTTACAATCATAATGAATTATGAAAATAAACAGGTAATATAGGTGCTAACAACATAGGTTTTCGACCTGAATGCTCAAAATTTTGTTTCTGCCCAATTGTATATTCCCCCACATCTTTCTCACTTCCACGAGATTTTTTAGTTCTTAGCACCTTTTTCTGTAATACAAATATTGTAGAAGAAATTATTCAATTGTATGATTTTTTTATTTTAATTTTACCTTTTGGCGGACGGGGATTCGAACAGCGGACCACACAGTTTGTAAGGATCAAAGAAGTAGCTGATCAATTGCCCAAGGAAAAATAAAATGTTAATTTTGTAATAACAAGCAACAACCACCAACTTAATTCAATATCGCTCCCTGTTAAATAGCGCTCCGAGCTACTAAACACATATATGTTTATAGGCTATTTCTAAATTAATATATGTTTGCATCCAAGCATATTATATTTACAAACATTTTATGTCCCAAACATAATATGTTCTAACATATTAACATATATGTCCCAAACATGTTATGCTAGTTTATGAACATTATATGCTTGCGCTCAAAAATATTGTGTTTAAAAATTTGTGTTCCAAACAAATAATGTTTATAGCCAAACATATGAAAAACAGTCTTTTTCATCCGTGTAGGGTGGAACACAATGTTAGTAAAAAAATATGGGAAACGTTTAAATATGAAGCAATTTTAAGGAAACTTCGAAAAAGTTTATTTATGATTTATCGCTCGATATATATGTATTAGAAGTTTAGGAAAATTAGAGTCTTTTTTACAACTTTTCCACTAAGCAGTGGCGATTTTACAAGGAAAATATTGGTATTTTGACCTTTTTGTCGAAATCAGAAAAACATATATATGAGAGCTATATCTAAATCTGAACCGATTTCAACGAAATTTGGCACACATAGCAAAAATGCTAATTCTACTCCCTTGGCCTCTGTGGTCATATGAGTGTAAATCGGGCGAAAGCTATATATGGGAGCTATATCTAAATCTGAACCGATTTCAACCAAATTTGGCACGCATAGCTACAATGCTAATTCTACTCCCTGTGCAAAATTTCAACCAAATTGGGGTAAAACTCTGGCTTCTGGGACCGTATTAGTCCAAATCGGGCGAAAGATATATATGGGAGCTATATCTAAATCTGAACCGATTTCAATAAAATTTGGCACACTTGACTATAGTACTAATTGTTCTTCTTTTGCAAAATTTTAAGCAAATTAGGTTAAAACTCTTGCTTCTGGGGCCATATAAGTCCATATCGGGCGAAATATATATATGGGAGCTATATCTAAATCTGAACCGATTTCAACCAAATTTGGCACGCATAGCTACAATGCTAATTCTACTCCCTGTGCAAAATTTCAACCAAATTGGGGTAAAACTCTGGCTTCTGGGACCATATTAGTCCATATCGGGCGAAAGATATATATGGGAGCTATATCTAAATCTGAACCGATTTCTTCCAAAATCAATTGGGATCTATTCTGAGCCAAAACACATACTTGTGCCAAATTTGAAGTCGGTTGGACTAAAACTGCGACCTCAACTTTGATTACAAAAATGTGTTCACGGACAGACGGACATCGCTATATCGACTCAAGAGCCCACCTTGAGCATTTTTGCCAAATACACCATGTGTCTATCTCGTCTCCTTCTGGGTGTTGCAAACATATGCACTAACTTATAATACCCTGTTCCACAGTGTGGAGCAGGGTATAAAAATACAAATGGAGAACTCAAACATTTTTTTCAGTGTCCCATTTATCCCCAAATTGACGGAATACAAAACTTGGTTGAGATCAATAGAGGAAGAAACAACAATTGAAAATACGAATGGCAGAACATGAAGCCGACATCAACAAACATAGAGAAAGCACAGCTTTAGCACAACACATAAAAGAGAGTGGCCATAGCATACATAGACCTTATAATACATAGATGGGCCATGGGTGTCAAACTATGTTTGACAGTTCCGAAGATTAAGAATAAACGAGAAAAATAAGAGCACGCTTACAATCTCTTTCGTTTTCCTTTTTGTAGTTTGCCAATTTTACACAAAATTAGACCGTTTATGATGCACCAGAGGATTTATAAATAAATTAATATATTAAAAGTTCATATTTGAACAAAAAATTGTGACCTTTCGCGGTTTTGGTCACAATTTTTTAATTTAATTTAATTTAATTTTGAGCAGCATTGCTCTTTACGAACAACACAAAAGCAAATGCACGAAAATTAATGTTTGGGACTGACTCTTTACGAAAAAATCAAAACGAAATGTCAGAAAATTAATTTTTGGAACTGACACATTTTTTTTTAAAGAGACACATGGCCTATCTATATAACATCTATTGTCTATGATAGCATAGACTTCAAAGCTGTTAAAATTCTCGACAGAGAGAGAAATGAGAACAAACGTTATACACTGGAGAGCCTACGCATTCAACAGAGAAAGAGGCGTCAATGAACACTAAGGAAGACAAAGATAACACCAACTTACAGTATTCAATTGCAATAGTTTAAAGAGTAAACATACATAGTTCTGTGATATAGATTTTAAGTTTTACTGCAATATTTACATTTTATTTATTTATTTAGTTATTATTATTGTTTGTGATGTCCAGTTTTAATAATTTATAAATGAAACAAATGTAAAACAATTGTAAGTAAGAATTAAAATCCACAATTACTGAAATCTAAATAGAATTTCCCTCTACAGATATTTCAAAAAAAAAAATCTCTGGAAAAGGTCGGAAAAAAGCCGAAGAAACGTCGAGAAAAAAGATGAAATAAACTTGTTTTATTTGCATTTATATATATTGACCAAAACAGCCCATTAAACTAAACAAAAATCTATAATATTATTTTTTTGTGTTGTAAGCCAGGACGTTTTTCTTGAATTTGTACATCTAATTGATCCAAAAGGTTGCAATAGTTCTCTGAATTTATTGTTTTACCCTTTTGCAGATAATTAATCAATAAAATCCCTTTGAAGTCCCAAAAAACCGTTGCCATGTTAGGTTAGGTTAAAGTGGCAGCCCGATGAAGATTCAGGCTCACTTAGACTATTCAGTCCATTGTGATACCACATTAACTAAAAGTACCTATTACATATGGGCACTTCTAGTTTTAACCGCTGAAACTTCTCGATTATTTTTCTTTGTTGAACCAACCAGATTGTTCCAAAAACATTAGCAGACTGCTTAAGTTAACGTTTTCCAGATCCGCCAGTAATCTGAAGCTATATGCTCCTAAAAGTTGTTTGCGCTTTACACAAAATGCAGGACACTCACACAAGAGGTGTTTAATTGATTCCTTTTCCTCCGCATCATGACAGCTCATACAATATACATTATACTTCGCGCCAATAGTTTTTGCAAAATCGCCTATCAGGCAGCGACCCATTATAGCAGATATCAGGAGTGATATCTGACGTCTCGAGAACACTAGCATATCTAGTGTGCGGTTTAAGTTGCCATATTTGCTTGGTGTCGTTACAACCCTTGCAGCCTTCTCACGCAGCATGAGCTTGCAGGTAGCTAGGGGCATACCAACAAATTCTAGTTCCCCTGGAATATGTAAGGTAGTCCCCAGCTTTGCCAACTCATCCGCTTCGCAGTTCCCCGGTATGTTCCTATGGCCAGGCACCCATATTAGGTGAATATTGTACTGTTCAGCCATCTCATTGAGAGATTTGCGGCAGTTGATGGCCGTTTTCGAGTTGAGGAACACAGAGTCCAAGGATTTTATTGCAGGTTGACTGTCTGAGTATATATTAATGCCAATATTTGTTGGAACATTACTTCTCAGCCAATTCGCCACCTCTCTTATTGCTAATATTTCAGCCTGAAAAACACTACAGTGATTAGGTAATCTTTTCGCTATTCGAATTTCCAGATCATTAGAATATACTCCGAAACCCAATTGTCCATCCAATTTGGAGCCATCAGTGTAGAAATCTATATATTCTTTATTCCCCGGGGTCTGTGTGCACCACGCCTCACTGTTGGGGATTAGAGTCTCAAACTTTTTGTCGAAAAGTGGACTCGCCAAAGTGTAATCCACTACGCTAGGCACATCTGGCATTATTTTGAGGTCCGAACTGTGACCGTACATTTTTTCCGACCACAGCGATAGCTCTCGCAACCGCACAGCCGTTGTTGCAGCTGACTATTTGGCCAAAATGTCTAAAGGCAATAGATGCAGCATGACATTAAGGGAATTTGTTCCTGTCTTGCTGAATGCGCCTGAAATACACAAACACGCCATACGCTGAACTTTATCTAAATAAGTCGGTTTCTGAAGTGCCGGCCACCAGACTACAACACCATACAGCATTATAGGTCTAACCACTGCCGTGTATAGCCAATGCACAATTTTTGGTTTTAGTCCCAATTTTTCTATTGCCTTTTTGCACGAGTACAAAGCTACAGTTGCTTTTCTCGCCCTTTCTTCAATATTAAGCTTAAAGTTCAGCTTCCTGTCCAAAATAACGTCAAGGTATTTTGCACACTCTCCAAAGGGAATTTCAATACCCCCTAAGGAAATAGGCCTAACCGTGGAAGTTTTGCGATCTTTGCAGTACATGGCTAATTCTGTCTTTGCAGGATTTACCCCATGACCATGTGGAATCACCATGGACTGAATAGTCTAAGTGAACCTGAAATTTAATCGGGCTGCCACTCTAACCTACCCCAGGACCATTGTCTTTCGCCCATTTCTCAGTCATCCGGAGGGCCCTCTGAATAATATCTCTGATTGTGGATGGGAATTTTCCCCTGACTGCCAGAGCCACATCATCTGCGTATGCCACCACTTTTATCCTTTCTTTTTCTAGGGTAACAAGAAGGTTATTTATAGCAACATTCCAAGGAAGAGGTGATAGAACTCCTCCTTGGGGAGTGCTTCTGTTCACATACCTTTGTATGTTTGCTTGTCCTAGTGTGGCTGAAATACGTCTCTTCATTAGCAGTTCGTCTAACAGCCTAAGTATACATGGATCAACATTCAGAGTTGTCAGTCCATGTAATATTGAGCTCGGATGGACATTATTGAATGCCCCTTCGATGTCTAGAAACGCCAAAATTGTGTATTCTTTGACAGATAGTGAGCTTTCAATAAAGCTGACTAGTTCATGTAATGCGGTCTCAGTAGACCTGCCCTTCGAGTATGCATGCTATCGTTTCGAGAACAAACTTGAATCGATGCTAGTTCTAAGATAAATATCTATCATCCTCTCCAGAGTCTTAAGTAGGAGTGAGGATAAGCTGATTGGTCGCCCTCGCCCTCGAGTGAGAGGCTTTTCCCGCTTTAGGTATGAAAACGACTTTTGTTTCCCTCCACTTTCCTGGGATATATGATAAGTTGATACATCCTTTATATATCGCCGACAACCAGGGGATAATTTTGTCAGTTACTGCACAGAAAATAATATTATAATTTTTCAGCTAACAATAAATTGTTGTTACAGAAAATGTTTAAGTTCAACAAAATTTTTGTTGATATAACAAAATGTTTGTTGATATAACAAAATTGGTTGATAAAGTGACTAAAATCGTAATTGTATTTACAAATTACGTTGTTAGCTCAAATTTAAACATACTTTTAATTGTATTGACAATCAAATTAATTGATAATTTTTTGTGTGTGCTTGTAACTCCGCCGGAGTAATTCCATCAGATCCGGGGGATTTGAATGGTCCAAAGCTATTTAGCGCCCATCTTATTCTAGTTTCCGATACAATTTCCTCGACCGGGAAAATGTGTGTCCAATAGTACCTCCAGCGTCTCCTCACTGGATGTTGTCCAATTGCCCTCCGATGTTTTAATGAAACCTGGAGCGGAGGTGGTGGATACTAGAACCTTCCTTAGTCTGAAAGCCTCGGACGTATTCTCAATACTGCTGCAGTAATCATTCCAAGAGTTATGCTGAGCCTTTCTCAGTTCTCGCTTGTATCCTCTCAGATTCTTCTTGTAAGCGACCCAATCCTCGGGGGCTCTGGTGGACTTTGCCTTAAAGAGCTTCCTGCAGGATTTCCTCATATTACTTAATTCCGTAGACCACCATGGTGGTCGATTTTCCCCCCTTGGCTTCCCTCTAGGGCATGCAGCTTTCAGTGAGATGTTGAAGACCTTAGTAATCCGCTCCACCAGACTACAACACCATACAGCATTATAGGTCTAACCACTGCCGTGTATAGCCAATGCACAATTTTTGGTTTTAGTCCCAATTTTTCTATTGCCTTTTTGCACGAGTACAAAGCTACAGTTGCTTTTCTCGCCCTTTCTTCAATATTAAGCTTAAAGTTCAGCTTCCTGTCCAAAATAACGTCAAGGTATTTTGCACACTCTCCAAAGGGAATTTCAATACCCCCTAAGGAAATAGGCCTAACCGTGGAAGTTTTGCGATCTTTGCAGTACATGGCTAATTCTGTCTTTGCAGGATTTACCCCATGACCATGTGGAATCACCATGGACTGAATAGTCTAAGTGAACCTGAAATTTAATCGGGCTGCCACTCTAACCTACCCCAGGACCATTGTCTTTCGCCCATTTCTCAGTCATCCGGAGGGCCCTCTGAATAATATCTCTGATTGTGGATGGGAATTTTCCCCTGACTGTCAGAGCCACATCATCTGCGTATGCCACCACTTTTATCCTTTCTTTTTCTAGGGTAACAAGAAGGTTATTTATAGCAACATTCCAAGGAAGAGGTGATAGAACTCCTCCTTGGGGAGTGCTTCTGTTCACATACCTTTGTGTGTTTGCTTGTCCTAGTGTGGCTGAAATACGTCTCTTCATTAGCAGTTCGTCTAACAGCCTAAGTATACATGGATCAACATTCAGAGTTGTCAGTCCATGTAATATTGAGCTCGGATGGACATTATTGAATGCCCCTTCGATGTCTAGAAACGCCAAAATTGTGTATTCTTTGACAGATAGTGAGCTTTCAATAAAGCTGACTAGTTCATGTAATGCGGTCTCAGTAGACCTGCCCTTCGAGTATGCATGCTATCGTTTCGAGAACAAACTTGAATCGATGCTAGTTCTAAGATAAATATCTATCATCCTCTCCAGAGTCTTAAGTAGGAGTGAGGATAAGCTGATTGGTCGCCCTCGCCCTCGAGTGAGAGGCTTTTCCCGCTTTAGGTATGAAAACGACTTTTGTTTCCCTCCACTTTCCTGGGATATATGATAAGTTGATACATCCTTTATATATCGCCGACAACCAGGGGATAATTTTGTCAGTTACTGCACAGAAAATAATATTATAATTTTTCAGCTAACAATAAATTGTTGTTACAGAAAATGTTTAAGTTCAACAAAATTTTTGTTGATATAACAAAATGTTTGTTGATATAACAAAATTGGTTGATAAAGTGACTAAAATCGTAATTGTATTTACAAATTACGTTGTTAGCTCAAATTTAAACATACTTTTAATTGTATTGACAATCAAATTAATTGATAATTTTTTGTGTGTGCTTGTAGCTCCGCCGGAGTAATTCCATCAGATCCGGGGGATTTGAATGGTCCAAAGCTATTTAGCGCCCATCTTATTCTAGTTTCCGATACAATTTCCTCGACCGGGAAAATGTGTGTCCAATAGTACCTCCAGCGTCTCCTCACTGGATGTTGTCCAATTGCCCTCCGATGTTTTAATGAAACCTGGAGCGGAGGTGGTGGATACTAGAACCTTCCTTAGTCTGAAAGCCTCGGACGTATTCTCAATACTGCTGCAGTAATCATTCCAAGAGTTATGCTGAGCCTTTCTCAGTTCTCGCTTGTATCCTCTCAGATTCTTCTTGTAAGCGTCCCAATCCTCGGGGGCTCTGGTGGACTTTGCCTTAAAGAGCTTCCTGCAGGATTTCCTCATATTACTTAATTCCGTAGACCACCATGGTGGTCGATTTTCCCCCCTTGGCTTCCCTCTAGGGCATGCAGCTTTCAGTGAGATGTTGAAGGCCTTAGTAATCCGCTCCACTGCGTGTTCGATATCTTGCACAGTGCTCATATTTGTCTCTTTATTTCCGGTATCATCATATTGAACGATTCCCTATACCTATTCCAGTCAGTTTTCCTAACATTTGGCGGAAATATGGTCTTAGTGATATGAACATCAAATTTGAAACTGATGTAGCGATGATCTGAGAAGCTATGTTCACTTAAAACCTGCCAATCAGACATCATTTCATTCATTTCGTGCGAGGTCAAGGTGACGTCCAAAACCTCTTACCTGTTTTTAGTGACAAAGGTTGGGGCATCTCCCTTATTGCAAACTACCAAATTAGTACGCAAAATAAACTCTAGGAGTGATTCTCCTCTTCCACATATACTATGATGCGAATTTGCATCGCATCCCATAATGAGTTTTGTCTTTGTTTTCAATGACTCCTCAACTAAGGTGTTAACGGCACATGGAGCCATCTCCCTATCATGTCCCATGTCGACCGAAGATACCCAATATTTGCATTTGGCTATTTCTAAACTGGCAACGACAGTGACAGTAATGCACATTGAAGGAAGCAGAAACAAGTTAAGCTCGTTTTTAGCAATTATATAGGCTCGATTTACATCCCCTTTCATCAGAAAAACTTTTAAGGCAGCACATGCAGCCTTACAATGATGAAGATTTATCTGGAGTATCCGTAGGTACATCGAGATTTTCTACAACCGTCACATCAGCCGCTTCAATCGAGTCATCAAGAACGCCCTCTTCAGAGATCTCGGTGACTCTCGCAATAACCATAGGTTCAACTTTGGTGAGTTCTGAGGCAATAGAAACCTCCTCTCGCATACGGTGTCTATCCATGTCTTCATCTTTGGAATCTCCCTGGACTTCGCAAGAGGATCCGCTTACTTCTGATTCAGACGGAGGCTTGTCCATTTCGGAATCCTTTAGCTGATCGTTTTTATATACCTTCATTTGGATATAATGAAAGCCACACGGCCCTGTGACTTTGCTAGATGTAGCAAAGACTGAGTGTTCAATATTAACACTGCATGCCGTCTTGGTCCATCCACTTCATCCAAACGGCCAACCTTCCAATCAGATCTGGATTGCATCGTTTCAGTCTATTTAAAATTGATTCAGGGTCAGAAGGGTTTGCAGATATCCACGCATGTGCTCTAGGTCTAGCCGGTATGTCTTTCTTCTCGACTAACTCTAGAGCAGCTCCTTCACCAATTAGTATAAGAGCAGCTTTAAAACATGCTATAGACCTCTGGTCCTCAAATGCGACTAGCTTAAATCGTCCTTTATACCAACCAGCTCCTTGGTGTCGAGGATCTGGACCGGGAAACTTTTCCAGCACCTGTGAGTAGACGACAGACAGAGCATTCTCAATTTCCCCCCATTTTTTGCTTTGGAACCATACCGTCCAATGCTCCTTTATTAATGATAGCCATCACAAGGCTGTCTTTAGCAACAGAGGCAAACGATCTTTGATCCCTTTTGGAGGATGGCAGCTCATCCGGTGATCGTTCCCATTTTCCAGCCTCAAGAATTCCTTGAGCCCATTTTAAGGAATCGCTTTGTTTAGCCGACAGCGTGCTTGGGTCGACTGATCCTAACTTCTTTAGGATAAACAAAGCATTTCTGCGTTCCTTGAAACTCTTTCGTGAGGGATTACCTCCTTTTGATGTCGTTACCTTAGAAAAAGTACGATTTGTGAAAGTGTCGCCACCTGTCGACCCGTCTACAGGTCGACTAATTGGGCCTAACTCTTGGTCATTGCCCAAATTTGTAACTCCAATCTATACCCGTCCACTGGGCCCTGAAGTTAGCAACCCAGTGGATGACTTTGAATTTCGCTGCATGGTGGCTTAATATCCCACCACACTTGAAATTCTTAGTAGGTACCTATTACGATGAGTTTATCCGCTATTAAAACACACGTCCGTTCCTTTCGACGGTTGAATACGTTGACATAACCTTACCAGCCGATTGAATTGTTTTTACCTTCTTTGGGGCACTTCCTCCATCTTCAGTCCATTGTTTGGATTGTTCTTTTGTCTCTGAAGTATAGTGGTGGATCCATGTCTCATCAACAGTTATGAAACGACGCTTAAAATCCATTTTATTTCGCTTAAAACAATCCAAACAAGCTTGAGAAATGTTAATTTTTATGCGTTTTGATCGACTGTTAACAAATGCGGCACCCATCTTGCAGAAAGCTTTTTCATCTGTAGTTCTTCATGCAAAATTAAATGGACTCGATCATTTGAGATGTCCATGATATTAGCAATTTCACGCACTTTTATTCGTCGATCATTTAATACCATATCATGCACTTTACTATAATTTCTGTTGTTGTTGCTGTTGCATATGAAGGAGCACTTTCACCTAACACATTCACAATATCAATATGAATTTCTTGTTCCGATAAACCTTTTTTATGTAAATATTCAATGACAGCACGCATTTCTAATTTTTTCATTGTAAAAAAAATTGCGGATGCGTCTTTTTTGAACACCTGTTTCTATATGAAGGAGTTGCCAGATCGAAAAAATGCTTTCTTATACCTCATTCACATTACACTTCCAAATGCTCTGAATGAATTACTGAATTACCTTTATTTTTGAAGTTTTTTTTTTATTATGTATGTAAATGGACTTAGGAGTAAGTATGAGCAGTTTTTAATTCGGTTTACGTCGTTTCGATTAACGTCGTCAAATTCCGGAACCAATCACGACGTAAATCGAGGGATTGCTGTAATTGGCATGTGGAATGTTCATGAGATCCACCGCATAATAAACAAATTGGTTTTCTGTGACAATTTAAAGATCCATGCCAATACATAGCACACTTTGAACATTGAGTTGGTCCACTTTTACGTCTTAAAGAGTTTCTCCATCGTATAATGACATCATAAAATGTTCTTATCTTTATGATTTCTTTTTTGCTAACTTGGCTTTTATCGAATTCAATCATATAAAGAGCGCCATCCGTACTGCTACGTTGAGTGGCGTTTTCTTTCACACTAATTGGTTCAATGTTAAATTTATTTTTAAATTCTGCCATTATTGTTTCCAAACTCAGTCTAGGCAAACCATATAAGACCAGTTTAAAACTTTTACCATCACTCATAGGATGCGTAAAAAAGTGTATCTTGCCTTCTTTAAGCTTCTGAATGGTTTCTTCGAAGTCCTATGCAGTATTTGGAAGTAATTTTGTTCCAATTGACATCCTTTTGTACTTACATTTTTGTCCAATAAGAGCCATAGTCAGGATCAGGCTGTGGTTTTTGTCCACTACAATTGATGGAATCTTACTTCTTGATTTTGCAATCTCAACATTCTCGATACTTTCCTCATCCTCGTTTTCAGAGAATTCTTGGAATCTATTGAAACTGATGGTGGCACCAGGTCTAGGTTGTTTGAATTTCGGGTTGTCTAGGTTGTTTGAATTTCGGGTTGTTATCCCAAGTTTTCCTCCTCTTCTGGGACATTATAATAAAATTACAATTTCTCAGAATATATTTTATTCGCAATGTAGAATTTTTTTTATCTCAGCTGATCACTTGTTACGTCTTTATGATCCAAATGTCAGCAAACGAATTTGTATAATTTCTTCTACATTGTTGGCATTACAAGAAAAAGGTGTTAAGAACTAAAAAACCTCGTGGACGTGAGAAAAATGTGAGGGTGTAGGAGAATTTTGTTTAATTTCTGATCCCCATGATCAGAATAGTCAAATGAAGAAACACTTTTTTGTTTGTTTTTTTAGTTCATAATTATTTCACAATTCAAAAGTTTTATTAAATCATATTCACTTATAAATTATTTTATTATTTCATGTAAGTGATTGAAATTCAATTTTATACAATAACTATGTACTAGCTATGTCCCAATGCATAGCTTTGATCTAAAAAATTCAAATGTTCTGCTTCTTGTAGATGACTAAACGCAAGTGACTTTGTTTGTTACTGCCCCAAGCAGTCATAGCACCAAGATCACCCAAAAATGTTTTCTTGTCTGTACCTACATAAATATGTACTAATGAGTGTGTATATAAATACTCATATGCATGTTAGTATGTATGGCTAGAACAGTTAGTTATGCATTTTGGGTAAACAAATAATAGAAAAAGGGAGTAGAAGAATGATTTTTGCAACTCAAGTGGAGACATCATTTTTAATGTAGGGATTGCGTTTATATATTAATAATATATTCAGTTTGGGAGAAAAAAATCCCAAACAGAGGGAAAATGCAATTAGCAAGAAAACAATGTTTTTTTTTTTTTATTTTGTCTTTATGAAATTGTTTTTACATCCTGGAAAAGAATAAACGTTTATCACAAAAAGTATATACTTTTCTTCCAAATACACTTCCTTACAGCGAAAGGCAAATGAGAAACGAACTTTGTTTGTCTAAAATTTCGTCTGGGAGGAAAGAATTATTTTTTTGCGTGTAGTCTGCACTTAATATGCGAAATTCCGATTAAAAAATCATGGTTGATTGACGAATTTGCATCCATATATATTTATTTTCATGTTTTGTGGCTTAGTATGTAAAATTGCAAGTTTTAGAAGTTCCATGACACCCAAGAAGTCTTAGACCAATAACCACACCTGAATGTTGCCACACTCTTTTCATGGTTGCGGATATTAATGGTGTGTAGTCTCCTGTTAAATGCGTCAATATAATAGTGAAAGAAACTAAATTGCATGAACAAAAAATACAATATGTGCGGTCATATGTTCTAGTCTTTTCCCAGATTCCGACGTGTTTGCTTATCATTCAGTACCGCATTGGAACGTGATGTTTGTTTTTTACAACTGACAAAAATACAGTTTAACTTTCCCACAATGGAAAGGAAGTGTAATAACATGGCCAATATCCTCCTTTAGGCATATCGACACAAACGCATACATATCGATGCGTTCATTCTTTCCATAGTGTGCTATGTCGACTTAATATAGTTTTGGTTTCTAAAATCTAACAACTTCAATATAGTTCCCGATTGTCGTCGATGTCAAATATGCCATTAAAAATAAGGATTTTTCATGAAAACAATCATGTTTTGAGTTGGACTACGATGAAATGAAGGCGTCATTATGTGGAACATGCACGCTCTATGTTTGAATGAATTTGATTTTTTTTAATCGGAAAGAGAGTGATGTGGTCCAACTGTCAGGTCTAGGTGTAAAAGGAATAATTTTCTTCCGGCATTCACAAGCCATATGCTGGCAAATGGACTGTTGACTCTGCCCTATGTTGGTGAGCAAGGACACAGAGAGGGAGAGGGTTGTATGAATGAATGAAGATTTGATATTGAAGGCGACTTTCGTCATCAACATTGAAAAACAAAAGCAATTGTAGTTTATGCCGATTATGAAAAGGGGACAAAAAAGATATGGAATGGTTATGCTGGGCAAATTGAATGTAATATAGTACACATTTGTATATTTTTTAAGGATGTGATTTCCATAGTGAATCCATTTACACAATATTAGATAAGTTTTTCCTACATTCGGGTACTAAGTGCTAAATGGAATATTATTTTGATTTTTTTCATGTATGTGCCCTAGAGGAATTAGATCAACCCCAGAACCGGTGCAGGACTAGCCTCTGGTGTAGACCTAATTTTGAAGAAAGTTGAACTTCGCACAGCGTCAAAGTTATTTGTATTTATTTTAACAATGTGATCTTCATAGAAAATAGCTTTAGTTAAGATTTTCCTACAGCTATATACAACTATAATACGGAATAAAACAAATTAAGTTAATTGAACTGATGTATGGAATAGCTTGATTAAAATTTTTCATACATGTGTACACCCTCAAAAAATCGCTTCTTTAACATATGTTCCAAACATATTTTGCAGGAAGCACATATATTATTGGATATTGCCGAAACATTAATATGTTTGTTTTATATTATATGTTTGAAAGCATTTTGAGCCCAAAAATATTATGTGCTTGGAAGAATTTTTCTCAAAGACGATTATGCTCATTCCCTAACATACTCGTAATTTTCACTTCCACGAAATAATTTAGTTCGTGGCACCTTTTTCTGTAATACAAATAATGTTGAAGAAATTATTCACTTTTATAAATTTTTTAAATTTTACCTTTCGCCTGCACGGAGAATCGAACCGAGGACCATACAGTTTGTAAGCCAACACACTATCCACTGGGCTACGTAGCTGTTATAGTCACCAGCAGATAAATATCGTTATAAGTTACATTTATATAGCATAGTTTGCAGCGCCCACGAGCCCATGCAAACATAACATTATTTAACAGATACATACATTTTTTTGCCACGTGGAGCAGTGGTTAGCATGTCTGCCTTGCATGCAAAGGGTCGTGGGTTCAACCCCTGCTCCGACCGAACACATCTTTTTTTTAATTTACACATTTATATTTATACTATATTAAATTTTTATAATGAAACTTCGAAATGTGGGTTATTAAAGATTTATAGTCAGTAACAGTGCTTGATATAAACGAAATGGACTGAGCTTTTGGATAAAATATTATTTTTTTATTGCAAAAATAACAATTTTGTAACATAAAACTGTTTTTGGTATAAAAGTTTGAAATTTTGGAAGGAATTCAAAAACTCTAACAAAAGAAGAACGTGGAGTCGAGTATAAACATACATATATAATTTTATAATATAAACATAAATTTATTTAGGCGTGAACAGTTTTTTACTAGCATTTAACACCATCTCTCTAAAATGCCTTTTTTTTCTCTTTAATAATTCATTTTAAAGAAAATAAACTTTTTAAATTGTTTTAGCTGCAAAGCTCGAACTTAATGCCCGCTTTTATATTTGAAGGTGTCCGTCAACTCCTCGTGGACTACTTATTAATAAAGAGGAACTAAACTTTGTTTTTATACATTTTACTGTGTAATTTTTCACTATTTCCTCCTTATTTCATTTTACTGTCCCAACTCTAAAAAGAGTATAGTGCCCTTTCATTATTTTTATGAAGACCCCTGATAACTTTTAACGAACCAAAAAAAAATTGTGCCCATAATGCCAAAATGATAAACAAAACACATGTCCAAATATACATAAAATGCTGCTCTCAAGGCGAAAACATATGCTGTTTGTTTTTCAAATGTCTATTGTCTTGGTTCCGAATGTCTATTCTCTTTATTCAAATTAAGTAATATTTAGACCTAAGCATATCAAATTTTTGGCCTTATCATAAAACAGTTTTCCGAAACAACATACAAGCGGTTTCACAGAAATTGTTCTCTTTTGATTCTTTCGCTGTGTTGTGTTGATATCTTTTGTCAGCTCTCCCCGTTTCCATCTCTATTGCTTTCTCTATACTCTCTCTGTCGCTTTGAATAAAATATCACAACATATGTATGTTTAGTCGAAATTTGTAAATTTATATATGTTTGCATTCCCACATATGATTTTTATGAAACATTCAAGCCCCAAACATAATATATTCTAACATATTAACATAGATGTCCCAAACATTTAGTGTTAGTTTAGGAACATTACATGGTTGCACTTAAATATATTGTGTTTTAAAATTGTGCCCGAAACACATTTTGTTTATATCGGAACATATGAAAAACATATTTTTCTAACAGTGTAGTAATGTAAAACTGTTTTGTTGGTAAATCGTTTACTTCAAAATTAAAACTGTTTACTTAACATTTAAAAATAGTTTTATTTTTTGATATTGGCCCTTATATTCTTCTATAAAAGAATAATACCACCCCCAAAAAAAATCGCCTCTGTAACATATACTCCCAAATTCTGCTTCAAGCATATATATTTGCAGAATTTGTTAAAAAAATGTTTGTACTGTGCATTATATATATATATATATATATATATATATATATATATATATATATATATATATATATATATATATATATATATATATATATATATATATATATATATATATATATATATATATATATATATATATATATATATATATATATATATATATATATATATATATATATATATATATATATATATATATATATATATATATATATATATATATATATATATATATATATATATATATATATATATATATATATGTATATATACATATATATATATATATATATATATATATATATATATATATATATATATATATATATATATATATATATATATATATATATATATATATATATATATATATATATATATATATATATATATATATATATATATATATATATATATATATATATATATATATATATATATATATATATATATATATATATATATATATATATATATATATATATATATATATATATATATATATATATATATATATATATATATATATATATATATATATATATATATATATATATATATATATATATATATATATATATATATATATATTCTGTATCTATTTCCATCGCCATTTTTATCTGTTCTTCTTTTACCGTATTTCAATATTATATTTAAATGTAATGTCCCAAATATATTACATTCTAAAATATTTACGTATAACTCCCAAACATATTATATTACTTTATCAACATTATATGTTTACACTTGAAAATGTTGTACTAACAAGTTAAGTTCCAAACATATAATTTTTACACCCAAACATATGAAAAACAGTCTTTCGTGTCCTGGCCGCTCCTGGCCGCGAACTTTCATTTATTCTTATAAAATATATTACAAAATTAAATACATATTCGCAACTTCTATCTCCCAGTTTTAAAAATACGACAGTTATTTGAATTCCTTTACAATTCTAAAAAATTAATTATAAAAAAGTTCGAATATCTCTTATAGTTCGCAAGATATGAGCTCATCAATATTTTTGCGAAATTTTATCGAAGTGAGATCAGTATTTTGGGCATAGAAGGTAGGTTTTGTGGGCGGATCATTTTTTTCTTTTCCTTACTGCATTCCCTACAAAATACTATATGCTGTTCCTGTGTGCTTTATATCAATGGGGAGAATTAAAAAAAAAAAAAAAAAAAAACAAAATAAAATGTTACAGCACCTTTCTTGAAAAAATTGGACAAAATTCAGTATTTTTTGAAATTCCAATTTGTAGAGTCAACAACACAGCAAAATAAGAGCACCAATGAATTTTACATGGGATTGTCAAATGGTGGACATCCGTCCTATTACAAGCCCATGTTAAATTCATCGCTTCTGCGCCAATTTTGCACCACTTCCGGATCCAAAAAGAACATTTTCACAAATTGTTTGGCGACGCGTGTTTTACTGGGTGATTAAGTGATCATGCATGTTTGTGTGCAAAGTACAAACTTTAAATCCGATCGTTCTCAATTTTGGCACATGTCTTTAAATATGTTGTCTTTTTGCATCTTGACTACAAAGCAAAAAATCGTTCAAAAGTAGGACATGTTCTTCAACACTTTATTTTAAAGACGTGTTTTACTTGAAACATATCATAATTTCGACTGGAAATCGTGTCTGAATTTAGAAAATAAAGTTGTCATTAACCCTCTAATGCCCAATTTTTTTGCCAGTTGATTAAATAGTCAATGTTAACGATACAAAAGCAAGAAAACTAAACAAGAAAAATTCAGTATATGCTGCAAAGCCTCATGAACAGTTTTAACTAAGTTTTCTTTTTATTTATCCACTTGTGTTGTCTTAAGGTGTGTTTTACTAAAAGCTTCCTGATTTAATGAATTGGCTTTGGAGGGTTAACTTATGTTTAAAGGATTTTGATAGCAATGAAGAAAAAAGCTGAAAAATCGAAAATTTAAAATTTGCTTCCTAGATTCAAGTACACAAAACCCAAATTTAAAAGACAATTGTGTCTTAAAAGTATCATTACTTGAATTCTCCGCTTCTTTTGCTCGGAATCAATACCAAAATTGTTAAAGTAAAGACAAAATCTTTGGAACCGGGCATGCTTTTTTTCAGTGTATATTTCACTCGATTAAGATTCATATGACCATCGGAGTCAAAATTTCATTCCGATTTACTTGAAATTTTGCCCTGAAACTAGAATTAACTTTCTAAATATGCACACCAAATTTGGTTCAAATCGGTTAAGAATTAGCTCCCATGTCCTTAAAATACGAATGCGATTTGTTCTTAGAATAGAAGATGCATTTCTTTGTCGTAAAGTCGATCAAATTTTCAATGAAGTCGTTTTGTCTTTATAGTTTGAATAATAATTATATTTAAAATTAATAATTCTGAAGAATTTTTCACAATTAATGCAATCGTCTTAAAGCAATTTGACTTTTGGAATCTTGACTATAAAGTGTTCAAAACTCGGTGATGCTTTTCAATAATTTATTTCAAAGACGTTTTTTACTTGAAAATAGCACAATTTCTACTAGAATTTGGAAATTTGGAAATTTAAGTTGTTGCTAACACGTTTTTATAGGACGTTGAAAGCACATGGAGAAAAAGTTGGAAGAACAAATAAATTAAAATTTGTTTCAATTTGTGTCTTTACTTTATTTATCCGCTTCTTTGGCTCGGAATCACTACCAAAATCATTCGTGTAAAGCCAAAATCTTTGGAACTGGGCATGCTTCTTTTCCAGTGTACAAAATTTCATATTTTGAACCCATTTTCCAGGGGAGTTTACTCGAGTGGACTTGATATTTTCATAGAGAATAGATTTAACATTATATTCACACGCAAAAAAAAAATAATTCTTTCCTCCCAAACGAAATTTTAGACAAACAAAGATCGTTTCTCATTTGCTTTTCGCTGTAATGAAGTTTATTTGAAAGAAAAGTATATACTTTTTTGATAAAAGTTTATTCTTTTCCAGGATGTAAAAGCAATTTCATAAAGAAAAAAAAACAATTTTTCTGGCTAATTGAATTTTCCCTCACAACTTTTACTGTAATACAAACAATGTTGAAGAAATTATTCGATTTTATAAATTTTTTAAATTTTACCTTTCGCCTGGACGGAGAATCGATTTTGTAAGCCAACACACTATGTAGCTGTTATTGTCATCAACAGTCAAACAGTTATATTTATATAGCATAGTTTTCGGGCCCACGAGCCGATTAAACAAACTTAGTTTAACAGAAACATACATTTAGTTGTGCACCGTGGTGCAATGGTTAGCATGCCCGCCATGCATACACAGGGCCGTGGGTTCCAACCAAGTTTCGACCAAACACCAAAAAGTTTAACAGCGGTGGATTATCCCACCTCAGTAATGCTGGTGCCATTTCTGAGTGTTTCAAAGCTTCTCAGAGTGGTTTCACTGCATTTTGGAACGCCGTTCGGACTCGGCTGTAAAAAGGGGGTCCTTTGTCATTGAGCTTAACATAGAAGGTAAATTCATGAATACAATAAGTTTATATAGTTACGTTAGAGTTAAAATAATTACGGACCAGAAAAAAAATAATTAAGGATATAAAAAAAACTGGTTTAAATAATCAAAATAAATTCAGCGAAAAAAATTTGTGTACGTTGGCATAATAAAGGGATAGTCACAAACAGGAACATAAAATGTAAGCCGGTGACAGGAACAATTGAAGCGATCAGATTGCAGGAATCGGTGAGACGACAATCAGGAAACAGTAAATAGAAGAACAACAGGAACAATTTGCTGACAGACGAGATAGGTTAACAGGAACAACTTGGAAGGCAGGAATAGTGATACGTTCAGAGCAAGAGAGAAGTGAACTGGTACAATTCCCGAGACAGTCAATTTTTCCAAGGTACGAGAAAAAAAGACTTAGGTAGAATTATAACGAAGTTTCATGGCAAAGCTTAAAGTGGTGTTCGATACTGGGCGACGTGTAGCAAAACCAGTTTAACAGTATGTATCGGATCAGATAAATCAAATACGTTACTAAATTCATTATAATGTTTACAGACCCGACAAAAAGGAACTGTGTTCCTCGTAATTATTTCTACAGACGGGTAGTTTTAATGGAAAATATAGGAGCCACCGTGGTGCAATGGTTAGCATGCCCGCCTTGCATACACCAGGTCGTGGGTTCGATTCCTGCTTCGACCGAACACCAACAAGTTTTTCAGCGGTGGATTATCCCACCTCAGTAATGCTGGTGACATTTCTGAGGGTTTCAAAGCTTCTCTAAGTGGTTTCACTGCAATGTGGAACGCCGTTCGGACTCGGCTATAAAAAGGAGGTCCCTTGTCATTGAGCTTAACATGGAATCGGGCAGCACTCAGTGATAAGAGAGAAGTTCACCAATGTGGTATCATAATGGACTGAATAGTCTAAGTGAGCCTGATACATCGGGCTGCCACTTAACCTAACCTAACCTAATGGAAAATATTGTCGTGTGACACGTCAAGTAAGAAAAGTCTAAAGTCGGGCGGGGCCGACTATATTATACCCTGCACCACTTTGTAGATCTAAATTTTCGATACCATATCACATCCGTCAAATGTGTTGGGGGCTGTATATAAAGGTTTGTCCCAAATACATACATTTAAATATCACTCGATCTGGAAGAATTTGATAGACTTATACAAAATCTATAGACTCAAAATTTAAGTCGGTTAATGCACTAGGGTGGAACACAATGTTAGTAAAAAAATATGGGAAACGTTTAAATCTGAAGCAATTTTAAGGAAACTTCGAAAAAGTTTATTTATGATTTATCGCTCGATATATATGTATTAGAAGTTTAGGAAAATTAGAGTCTTTTTGACAACTTTTCGACTAAGCAGTAGCGATTTTACAAGGAAAATGTTGGTATTTTGACCTTTTTGTCGAAATCAGAAAAACATATATATGGGAGCTATATCTAAATCTGAACCGATTTCAACCAAATTTGGCACGCATAACAACAATGCTAATTCTACTCCCTGTGCAAAATTTCAACCAAATCGGAGTTAAAAATTGGCCTCTGGGGTCATATGAGTGTAAATCGGGCGAAAGCTATATATGGGAGCTATATCTAAATATGAACCGATTTCAACCAAATTTGGCACGCATAGCAACAATGCTAATTCTACTCGCTGTGCAAAATTTCAACTAAATCGGAGTTAAAAATTGGTCTCTGTGGTCATATGAGAGTAAATCGGGCGAAAGCTATATATGGGAGATATATCTAAATCTGAACCGATTTCAACCAAATTTGTCACGCATAGCTACAATGCTAATTCTACTCCCTGTGCAAAATTTCAACTAAATCGGAGCAAAAAATTGGCCTCTGTGGTCATATGAGTGTAAATCGGGCGAAATCTATATATGGGAGCTATATCTAAATCTGAACCGATTTCAACCAAATTTGGCACGCATAGCTACAATGCTAATTCTACTCCCTGTGCAAAATTTCAACCAAATTGGGGTAAAACTCTGGCTTCTGGGACCGTATTAGTCCATATCGGGCGAAAGATATATATGGGAGCTATATCTAAATCTGAACCGTTTTCTTCCAAAATCAATAAAGATCTATTCTGAGCCAAAACACATACTTGTGCAAAATTTGAAGTCGGTTGGACTAAAACTGCGACCTAAACTTTGATTACAAAAATGTGTTCACGGACAGACGGACATCGCTATATCGACTCAAGAGCCCACCTTGAGCATTTTTGCCAAATACACCATGTGTCTATCTCGTCTCCTTCTGGGTGTTGCAAACATATGCACTAACTTATAATACCCTGTTCCACAGTGTGGAGCAGGGTATAAAAAGTGGAAAATATATAAAAATTACAAAGCGATCTTCAGAAAAAAATAAGTTTAGTTCCTCTTCATTAATAAGTAATAGTAAGATGAGTTGACGTACACTTTCAAAAATAAAAGCGGGCATTAAGTTCGAGTTTTGCCGCTAATATTATTTTTCATTTTAACGACAAAACTCGATCCAAAGCAACAATTGAAAAAGTTTTTTTGCTTTAAAATGAATTATTAAAGAAAAGAAAACGTGAAAACATGGCTATTTTAGAGCGATAATGCCAACTTAATTCCGGCTCTAAAGGTAAAAATGAAATTAAGTACAAAATTATTCGTTAAAAAATATTCATATTTATTTGTATTTCAAAATGCGAGAAATTTTAAATAAATTTAAAATGGTGTAGAAACTGTTCAAGCCTAAATAAATTTATGTGTATATTATAAAATTATTTATGTATGTTTATACTCGTCTCCACATTCTTCTTTTGTTAGAGTTTTTGAATTCCTTCCAAAATTTCAAACTTTTATACCAAAATTGTTATTCTTGCAATAAATAAAAAATAATACTTTATCCAAAAGCTCAGTCCATTTCGTTTATATCAAGCACTGTTCTTTTCTGACTGTAAATCTTTAATAACACACATTTCGAAGTTTCATTGTAAAAGTTTAATTTAATAATATATATTTATAAATACAAAAATTAAAAAAAAAAATTTTATGTTCGGTCGGAGCAGGGATTGAACCCAGGACCCTTTGCATGCAAGGCAGACATGCTAACCACTGCTCCACGTGGCCAACAAATATATGTTTCTGTTGAATAATGTTTTGTTTGCATCGGCTCGTGGGCGCTGCAAACTATGCTATATAAATGTAACTTATAAAGATGTTTGTCTATTGGTCACTATAACAGCTACGTAGCCCAGTGGTAGTGTGTTGGCTTACAAATTGCATGGTTCCCGGTTCGATTCTCCGTCCAGGCGAAAGGTAAAATTTAAAAAATTTATAAAAGTGAATAATTTCTTCAACATTATTTGTATTACAGAAAAAGGTGCCAAGAACTGAACAATTTCGTGGAAGTGAAAATTATGTGAGGGAATGAGCACAATCTTCTTTCCGAGAAAATTCTTCCAAGCATATAATATTTTTGGCCTCAAGATGCTTCCAAACATATAATATGTTCACATAAAACAAACATAATAATGTTTCGGCAATATCCAATAATATATGTGCTTCCTGCAAAATATGTTTGGAACATATGTTAGAGAAGCGATTTTTTTTGAGGGTGAAGCAACAACCAACACTCGACTAACGCGCAAAATGAAAAATTTGTTTGATGTTTTTATAAAATTGTTGATGTTTTTATAAAATTCTTTTCACCGCACGCCCACGAAACAAAGTTTTTTGGCCAGCTGATTAAATATTTAATGTTAACGACAAAAAAGCAAGAAAACTAAACAAGAAAATTTTATACGGTAAAATTCAGTATATGCTGCAAAGCCTCTTGAACAGTTTCAACTAAGTTTTCTTTTTATTTTACCCATTTTTATTGTCATAATGTGTGTTTTACTAAAAGCTTACTTATTTATTAAAGTCCACCTAAAGGCGGGATTGGCCATTAGAGGTTTAATTTATTTTTAAATCCTCTGGTGAATCATAAACGTTCTTATTTGGTGTAAAATTGGCTAACTACAAAAAGTAAAACGAATATTTTATTCGTTTATTCTTAATCTTCGGAACTGTCAAACATCGTTTGACAGGGATGAACCATCTATATAATATAGGGTCTATGGTTGCCAGCATACATTTTTCTCGGCTAGAAAAGACTTTTTACAAAAGGTGGGTATTAAGTAGAGGTGTGGACGTGACACGAAATTGTCGTGAATCACAAAAATGTTCGTGATTCGTGCGTGGGTCGTGAGTCACGCTCATGACAACAGCGTGAGTGTGCGTGAGCGTGTTTACCAAACCAAAATGTCGTGCGTGAGTCACGAAAATAATATCTTCGTGAGTGTGCGTGAGTAACGAATTACACTCACGGAAATATTCCTGCTCACCAACATAAAACGCTTAAGAGTTAAATTCAATTACAATTTTAGTGACACCTGGGATGTTAAGATTATAATAACACTCTCGATTTTAATAATGCTCATGTTTTCAGACACTTCGGTAAGGTAAATTAATCATAAAATTATTCGTGAGTCACGACGTTTTCGTGCGTGAGTTCAAATTTTCTTTTCGTGAGTGTGCGTGAGCGTGAGTCTTACCAAAAAATATCGTGCGTGAGTATGATTTTTCAGTCGTGAGTGTGCGTGAGTAAACTATTACTCACGTGCACACCTCTAGTATTAAGTTCGAGTTTAGTCGCTAAAATCGTCATTTTTCACGATTATTTTTCTTTAATAATACATTGTAAGGAATACAAACTTTGTGGAAATTTGCTTTGGGCTATTCCCCATTAAGTTATAATAAAATTTGCAACAAATATGCATAATTTTATACGTTTACGCGGCTAAACTCGAACTTAGTACTCACCTAAAGACAAAATATATGGTTTTCGCGATAATTACATGCTCTACACGCTCACAAAAAATCGCTTCTGTAACATATACTCCCAAACATATTTTGCTTCAAGCATATACATTTTTGGGTATTGCCCAAACATTTATATGTTTGATCTCTACCAATATATAATATGTTTGAAAGCATATTGGTCTAAACAATATATGTTTGGGTAGTCTAAGTTCCAAACATTTTGTATTTTTGCATCCAAATTCAATAATGTTGTCTTCCAAAAAACAATATGTTATTATGTGACCATATAATATGTTTGGAAGCAGTTTGCACCCAAAAATATTATATGCTTAAAAAAAATTCTCCCAAACAATATTGTGATCAAAATTTTATTTATTTATTTATATATTTACGGCCATTTTCATGTATATCCGTTAGACTTTAACTCTCAGTTAGCAGAAAGTAAAATCGAAATATCATCTCTCCGGTTAACTTTAACTGAAAAATTTTTAGCAGTTAAGTTCCTAACTGGCATATGAAATACATAGACAAGATGACAGACATGTCCATAGTACGGTTTAAAAGTCCGTTAGCTAACGTAGCACTAACGGAGCTTCCTGAAAATGGGGGTTACAATCATAATGAATTATGAAAATAAACAGGTAATATAGGTGCTAACAACATAGGTTTTCGACCTGAATGCTCAAAATTTTGTTTCTGCCCAATTGTATATTCCCCGACATCTTTCTCACTTCCACGACATTTTTTAGTTCTTAGCACCTTTTTCTGTAATACAAACATTGTAGAAGAAATTATTCAATTGTATGATTTTTTTATTTTAATTTTACCTTTTGCCGGACGGGGATTCGAACAGCGGACCACACAGTTTGTAAGGATCAAAGAAGTAGCTGATCAATTGCCCAAGGAAAAATAAAATGTTAATTTTGTAATAACAAGCAACAACCACCAACTTAATTCAATATCGCTCCCTGTTAAATAGCGCTCCAAGCTACTAAACACATATATGTTTATAGGCTATTTCTAAATTAATATATGTTTGCATCCAAGCATATTATATTTACAAACATTTTATGTCCCAAACATAATATGTTCCAACATATTAGCATATATGTCCCAAACATGTTATGCTAGTTTATGAACATTATATGCTTGCACTCAAAAATATTGTGTTTAAAAATTTGTGTTCCAAACATATAATGTTTATAGCCAAACATATGAAAAACAGTCTTTTTCATCCGTGTAGATAAGGATTAAATGGATGCGGCAACCATGTCCAAACATGTTTGTTCTGTGCGTGTAATTGAGAAAATAAATCTTCTTTAAACGTCCCCTCAAAATATCTACGGCAAGTGTTACCTGAAAGATATCCCATATCCAATATATTTATATCACATATCATGTAATTTGGATACTTAATGGCACCAACAGAAACATAGAGGAACATGGCATAGTTTTGTTTGACTTTCCAAAAATCACACTGATGGATTGTGTTATTGAATAGACTGGCAAGTAAGCACATCAACAATAAAAGTAACAACAATCCCTTCACAGAGGGATGTGATATTGCTATAGGTTTTGCCATTGTATCGTCGGTCGTCAGACGTCTTTGTTATTGTTGTGTTGGTTGGTTGGATGGTTCTGGTTATTGGTTTTGAGTAAACAACAGGATAGCATGTACTTATGTTGCATTGATACACATTTAAACACACTCGAAAAAAAACACACCAAAAGCACACATAATCACACAACACAAGAGTACTTCCGTTTTATGAGTGATGATTGCGGTTTGTGGATGGATGGCCCAAATACAGGGAAGTTGTGGAGCCTCCCAGGATTTTATAATTGCTCACTAACCAAAAGCTGTCCACATACCCTCATCATTATTGTCCAAGTGATGTAAACGAGAGGAATGCCATAAAGGCAACCATATGCAATGGAGTATGTTAAGCAATCCCAACACAAATATATCCATGCATTCTTATATACAGTATGTCCAAAAAATATTTGCCTCTCAGAGTTTTTTTAATTCCATAAAAAAGCCATGGAAAATTTCAGCTTTCCAATTTATTTATTTATTTTAGTCCATGAATATTAGTTGATTATAGTTAAACTTTCCTCAACGTGAGAAATCTTTATTGATTTTAATTATTTTTGCTTATTGTAAGGACATGAACTCAAATTTAGTAAATTCGAATTTGTCACAAAATAAGTCATACATTTCTTTAATAAATACATAGAACTAAATTGTGTCCGTTTTGAAATTGCACGGCTAAGGTCATTTCAACTCTAGCAATTTTTTCTTGGCATTAGTTCTTCTGTGTGATAATATTTCAGTATTTCGGAAAACATAAAAGCAAAATATTCGTAACTTTTTCTACTTGTATCTTTACGTGGTGGTGTTTTTAATAATATGCACAAAAATTTGATCCGAAATTCTACGCCTGACGGTAAATGGAAATTTCCCTTACTTTTTTGTCCTTACAGTGCTTTTTCCCGGTAAAATTCAGAAAATTTAAATTTATTGTGAAAACTGAATAAAATAAAGAATTTGTATATATAATAAAGAATTTGTATATATATTATAAATATCTCCTCTGGCACAAAAAAAAAACAATATTTTTCTTCGGAACGAAATTTTAGTTAAACGAAATTCCGCTTTGTTGTCCTTTTTTGGGAGCAAGTAATCCCGAATTTAGTGGAAGTGACGTGGGGATTGTCTCAAATCTGTTTTGCTTTTAAAGAAAATTTGTGTAGTTGTTCATTTTATTACAATAAATTATTGATTTTTTTAATGAGTGTTTAAATCTCATTTTTACTAATTTCTATTTTTTAACTCTAGGGGGTTTGGGAGCCACCGTGGTGCAATGGTTAGCATGCCCGCCTTGCATACACAAGGTCGTGGGTTCGATTCCTGTTTCGACCGAACACCAAAAAGTTTTTCAGCGGTGGATTATCCCACCTCAGTAATGCTGGTGACATTTCTGAGGGTTTCAAAGCTTCTCTAAGTGCTTTCACTGCAATGTGGAACGCTATTCGCACGGACGAAAAAGATTGTTTTTCATATGTTTGGGTGTAAAAATTATATGTTAGGAACTCAAATTTTTAAACATACTATTTTTAAGTGCAAGCATATAATGTTCATAAACTAGCATAACATGTTTGGGACATATATATTAATATGTTAGAACATATTATGTTTGGGACATAAAATGTTTGTAAATATAATATGGTTGGATGCAAACATATATTAATTTAGAAATAGACTATAAACACATATGTGTTTAGAAAGATAGACATAAAGTGTATGCTGGAAGTAAAGTGGCGCCTTAAAAATATATGTACACAAAGAAAATTTCATTAAAGATTGGAAAAATACTATGTGTGAATATAAACAAATTTTTCGCTTTTTCGACTTTTTTTCATATGCTATAAAAAGTCCGTTAAAAACAAGACTTCTAGTAGTAATTATGCTATGTTTCAAGTAAAAAACGTCTTTGAAATTAAGTGTTGAAAAACATGTCCTGTTTTTTAACGATTTTTGCTTTGTAGTCAAGATGCAAAAATGATGCAAAAACTTTATATAAGGGAAGTGCGTTTTCTAAGCTAAGCAAAATTTGTATTCTTATTTTAAGGACATAAACTCTTTGGCCTCACGACAACATTTTTTTCAGTATACTCTTTTTAGAGTTGTGACAGTAAAATGAAAGCAGGGGGAAACAATGTAAAATTAAACCGTAAGATCTACAAAAACAAAGATTAGTTCCTCTTTATTAATGAGTAGTCCAAGGGGAGTTGACGGATTCTTTGGAAAAAAGCGTCAAAACTCGAATCGGTAAAACCAGAATAACATTATAACTTTTTTCGGTAAATTGTATTATAACATGATGGGAATGATCCAAAGCAACAATTGAATAAGTTTATTTTCTTTAAAATAAATTATTAAAGAAAAGTAAAAGGTTAAATATGGCCATTTTAACGCGAGAATGTCAACTTTATACCGGCCTTAAGAATTAAATTAAGTACAAAATTATTCTAAATTAATGGTGCTACATGCTAGTCAACAATTGTTCACACCAAAATAAATGTATGTGCTGGTTGTAAAATTACTGTTTAGAATTTAAATATAATGTGCTTTTGAATGGTTATCATTAACTTTAGGATTCGACTGAAAAATATTTACATACACTGTTAGAAAAATATGTTTTTCATATGTTCCGATATAAACAAAATGTGTTTCGGGCACAATTTTAAAACACAATATATTTAAGTGCAAACATGTAATGTTCCTAAACTAACACTAAATGTTTGGGACACATATATTAATATGTTAGAATATATTATGTTTGGGGCATGAATGTTTCAAAAAAATAATGTGTGTGAATGTAAACATATATAAATTTACAAATTTCGAGTAAACATATATATGTTGTGATATTTTATTCAGATACAGACAGAGAGAGTATAGAGAAAGGAATAGAGATGGAAACCGGGAGAGTTGACGAAAGATATCAACATAACACAGCAAAAGAATCAAAAGAGAACAATTTCTGTGAAACCGCTTGTATGTTGTTTCGGAAAACTGTTTTATGATAAGGCCAAAAATTTTATATGCTTAAGTCTAAATATTATTTAATTTGAATAAAGAGAATAGACATTCGGAACCAAGAGAATAGACATTTGAAAAACAAACAGCATATGTTTTCGCCTTGAGAGCAGCATTTTATGTATGTGTGGACATGTGTTTTGTTTATCATTTTGGCATTGTAGGCACAATTTTTTTTCTTGGTTCGTTAAAAGAAATCAGGGGTCTTCATAAAAATAACGAAAGGGCACTATACTCTTTTTGAGTTGCGACAGTAAAATGAAATAAGGAGGAAATAGTGAAAAATTACACAGTAAAATGTATAAAAACAAAGTTTAGTTCCTCTTTATTAATAAGTAGTCCACGAGGAGTTGACGGACACCTTCAAATATAAAAGCGGGCATTAAGTTCGAGTTTTGCACCTAAAACAATTTAAAAAGTTTATTTTCTTTAAAATGAATTATTAAAGAAAAATAAAAGGCATTTTAAAGCGATGGTGTTAAATGCTAGTAAAAACTGTTCACGCCTAAATAAATTTATGTTTATATTATAAAATTATTTATGTATGTTTATGCTCGACTCCACGTTCTTCTTTTGTTAGAGTTTTTGAATTCATTCCAAATTTTAAAGTTTTGTACCAACAACAGTTTTTTGTTACAAAATTTTTGCAAAAAAAAAAAAATAATATTTTATCCAAAAATCAGTCAATTTCATTTATATCAAGCACTGTTACTGACTATAAATCTTTAATAACCCACATTTCGAAGTTTCATTATAAAAATTTAATATAGTATAAATATAAATGTGTAAATTAAAAAAAAAAGTGTTCGGTCGGAGCAGGGATTGAACCCACGACCCTTTGCATGCAAGGCAGACATGCTAACCACAGCTCCACGTGGCAAACAAATGTATGTTTCTGTTAAATAATGTTATGTTTGCATGGGCTCGTGGGCGCTGCAAACTATGCTATATAAATGTAACTTATAACGATAATTATCTACTGGTAACTATAACAGTTACGTAGTCCGGTGGATAGTGTGTTGGCTTACAAACTGTATGGTCCTCGGTTCGATTCTCCGTGCAGGCGAAAGGTAAAATTTAAAAAAAATTGTAAAAGTGAATAATTTCTTCAACATTATTTGTATTACAGAAAAAAGGTGCCAAGAATTAAAAAATTTCGTGGAAGTGAAAATTACGAGTATGTTAGGGAATGAGCACAATCGTCTTTGGGAAAACTTCTTCCAAGCATATAATATTTTTGGGCTCAAAATGCTTCCAAACATATAATATGTTCACATAAAACAAATATATTAATGTTTCGGCAGTATCCAATAATATATGTGCTTCCTGCAAAATATGTTTGGAACATATGTTAAAGAAGCGATTTTTTTGAGGGTGTATATACTCGACTTCACTTTCTTCTTTTGTAAGTTTTTGAATTTTTTCGAAAATTTCAAACTTGTATACAAAAACCTTTTTTTGTTACAAAATTTTTATTTTTGCAATAAAAAATAATATATGATTTGAACTTAGTCCATTTCGTTTATATCAAGCACTGTTCTTTTCTGACTTTAAGTCTTTTATAAGACACACTTTACAGTTTCGTAGCAAAAATTTAATATAGTAGTATGTAATGTTGAACACCTTTTCGGGATATTCCGAACGTATCTGGAATATATGTAAAAAAAAAAAAAAAAATTGGTGTCGGTCGAAGCAGGGATCGAACCCAGGACCCTTGGCATGCAAGGCAGACGTACCAACCACTGATCCACGTCGCCAACAAATGTATGTTTAACAATGTAATGTTGTTAAACAATGTTATGTTTGAATCGACTCGTGGGGGCCGCATAAATATAACTATATAATATAACGCTATATAAATATAACTTATAACGATAATTATCTCTTGATGACCATAACAGCTACGTAGCCCAGTGGATAGTGTGCTGGCTTACAAACTGTGTGGTCCGCTGTTCGAATCCCCGTCCGGCAAAAGGTAAAATATAAAAAATTATAAAATTGAATAATTTCTTCTACAATGTTTGTATTACAGAAAAAGGTGATAAGAACTAAAAAAAAACTCGTGGAAGTGAGAAAATGTGAGGAAATATACAATTAGGCAGATAAAAATGTTTGAGCACAATCTTCTTTGGGAGAAAATTCTTCTAAGCATATAATATTTTTGGGTTCAAAATGTTTCCAAATATACTATATGTTCACATAATAACATATAGTTTTTTGGAAGACAACATTATTGAATTTGGATGGAAAAATACATAATGTTTGAAATTAGACTACCCAAACATATTATATTGTTTAGACCAAAATGCTTTCAAACATATTATATATTGGAAGAAATCAAATATATGAATGTTTGGGCAATACCCAAAAATGTATATGCTTGAAGCAAAATGTGTTTGGGAGTATATGTGACAGAAGCGATTTTTTTGGAGGGTGCGGACTCGGCTATAAAAAGGAGGTCCCTTGTCATTGAGCTTAACATGGAATCGGGCAGCACTCAGTGATAAGAGAGAAATTCACCAATGTGGTATCACAATGGACTGAATAGTCTAAGTGAGCCTGATACATCGGGCTGCCACCTAACCTAACTTAACTCTACACCCTCAAAAAAAAAATCGCTTCTTTAACATACGTTCCAAACATATTTTGCAGGGAGTACATATAAAGGGTGATTTGTTAAGAGCTTGATAACTTTTTTTTAAAAAAAAACGCATAAAATTTGCAAAATCTCATCGGTTCTTTATTTGAAACGTTAGATTGGTCCATGACATTTACTTTTTGAAGATAATTTCATTTAAATGTTGACCGCGGCTGCGTCTTAGGTGGTCCATTCGGAAAGTCCAATTTTGGGCAACTTTTTCGAGCATTTCGGCCGGAATAGCCCGAATTTCTTCGGAAATGTTGTCTTCCAAAGCTGGAATAGTTGCTGGCTTATTTCTGTAGACTTTAGACTTGACGTAGCCCCACAAAAAATAGTCTAAAGGCGTCAAATCGCATGATCTTGGTGGCCAACTTACCGGTCCATTTCTTGAGATGAATTGTTCTCCGAAGTTTTCCCTCAAAATGGCCATAGAATCGAGAGCTGTGTGGCATGTAGCGCCATCTTGTTGAAACCACATGTCAACCAAGTTCAGTTCTTCCATTTTTGGCAACAAAAAGTTTGTTAGCATCGAACGATAGCGATCGCCATTCACCGTAACGTTGCGTCCAACAGCATCTTTGAAAAAATACGGTCCAATGATTCCACCAGCGTACAAACCACACCAAACAGTGCATTTTTCGGGATGCATGGGCAGTTCTTGAACGGCTTCTGGTTGCTCTTCACTCCAAATGCGGCAATTTTGCTTATTTACGTAGCTTATTTATGTAGACCATAAATCGGACGTAAAGCGCGAAACACATTTCGAACCGAACACTGATTTTGGTAATAAAATTCAATGATTTGCAAGCGTTGCTCGTTAGTAAGTCTATTCATGATGAAATGTCAAAGCATACTGAGCATCTTTCTCTTTGACACCATGTCTGAAATCCCACGTGATCTGTCAAATACTAATGCATGAAAATCCTAACCTCAAAAGAATCACCCTTTATTATTGGATGATGCCGAAACATTAATATGTTTGTTTTATGTGAACGTATTATATGTTTGGAAGCATTTTGAGCCAAAAAATATTATATGCTTGGAAAAATTTTTCGCAAAGACGATTGTGCTCATTCCCTAACATACTCGTAATTTTCACTTCCACGAAATATTTTAGTTCTTGGCACCTTTTTCTGTAATACAAATAATGTTGAAGAAATTATTCACTTTTACAAATTTTTTTAAATTTTACCTTTCGCCTGCACGGAGAATCGAACCGAGAACCATACAGTTTGTAAGCGAACACACTATCCACTGGGCTTCGTAGCTGTTATAGTCACCAGTAGATAATTACTGTTATAAGTTACATTTATATAGCATAGTTTGCAGCGCCCACGAGCCCATGCAAACATAACATTATTTAACAGAAACATACATTTGTTTGCCACGTGGAGCAGTGGTTAGCATGTCTGCCTTGCATGCAAAGGGTCGTGGGTTCAATCCCTGAACATTTTTTTTTTAATTTACACATTTATATTTATACTATATTAAATTTTTATAATGAAACTTCGAAATGTAGGTTATTAAAGAATTATAGTCAGTAACAGTGCTTGATTTAAACGAAATTGACTGATTTTTGGATAAAATATTATTTTTTTATTGCACAAATAACAATTTTGTAACAAAAAACTGTTTTTGGTACAAAACTTTAAAATTTGGAAGGAATTCAAAAACTCTAACAAAAGAAGAACCAATTATGACCAGATCGGTGAAAAATATATATGACAGCTATGTCTAAATCTGAACCGATAAATCTGAATCAATAGGGATCGTCTTTGAGCCGAAACAGGACCCTATATCAAATTTAAGGACAATCGGACTAAAACTGCGAGCTGTACTTTGCACACAAAAATACATCAACGGACACACAGACAGACGGACATCGCTAAATCGACTCAGGATTTAATTCTACGCCGATCCGTATACTAAAAGGTTGTTCTATGATTACGCCTTCTTGGCGTTACTTGCAAAAACTTCTTATACCCTGTACCACAGTAGTGGTGAAGGGTACAAAAAACATATTCGCATGTTCTCCAAATGTCTATTCTCTTTGTCGTTCTTTTTTCTCCGAAAACACCTTTTAATATTCAAATTTAATAATACTTATATATATATATATATATATATATATATATATATATATATATATATATATATATATATATATATATATATATATATATATATATATATATATATATATATATATATATATATATATATGAAGAAGAAGGTTAGGTTAGGTTATGTGGCAGCCCGATGTATCAGGCTCACTTAGACTATTCAGTCCATTGTGATACAACAGTGGTGAACTTCTCTCTTATCACTGAGTGCTGCCCGATTCCATGTTAAGCTCAATGACAAGGGACCTCCTTTTTATAGCCGAGTCCGAACGGCGTTCCACATTCCAGTGAAACCACTTAGAGAAGCTTTGAAACCCTCAGAAATGTCACCAGCATTACTGAGGTGGGATAATCCACCGCTGAAAAACTTTTTTGGTGTTCGGTCGTAGCAGGAATCGAACCCACGACCTTGTGTATGCAAGGCGGGCATGCTAACCATTGCACCACGGTGGCTCCCATATGAAGAAGAAACTTACATACATTTTTCATCATAATTTTTATTAAAATCTTTCATTCATTCATTTTATGACATCAGTAATCAAATTGAAGAAAATTTTCGTCATATTTTTCCGCCCCCACATTATTTCCCCATATTTCATTTTTTATAATCTTTTTTAAGTGATGATTTAATTAAAGTTTGGAAAAATAGAGAATAGAACTACAAAAATCTTCAAATGGGACATTCTTGTTGCGTTGCAAAGTTATTTGTGCTTCTATTGCTAAAACACATACACACACAAAAGCAATGCCTTTGAGAAAATCCGTTTGTGAAGTGACATTTATTGTGATCGCACGCTGATAACGTAGCTTTTAATACTTTTGCGAATTGGAGATATTTCAAGTGTTGTATGTTTAAACGGAGTGCTATATAGTTCAAGACATTTTAGTAATATAAAAATATTTGTGGCGTTTACAAAAATTTTAAAGGTTTCCAAAATAGTGATACATTCAGGTCTACGATATGTAACAGCGCATTCACACAAAAATTTCCGGTAAAAGGCATCTTGCAAACGTTCATATATTTATGGATATACATTCCAAGAGAAACTCCAACGGCCTGTGAGTTTAGCGATTTGGAAAAAAATATAGTAAACAAGAAGTATATACCACAAGAAGTAAGCATCGAGAGGCACTGTGAAGAGACTTCTCATCCAGGAAAATTAGGTGAAGCACCCGTCATAGAAAACCTTTTCTGAATGAGAAACTGAATTCCTACCGCATCGACAGATCTGACGATGGGATATTGACGTACTAAATACGTCAAATATTTAACGAACACGATAACCATAGTGATATAAAGGGTGATTCTTTTGAGGTTAGGATTTTCATGCATTAGTATTTGACAGATCACGTGGGATTTCAGACATGGTGTCAAAGAGAAAGATGCTCAGTATGCTTTGACATTCCATCATGAATAGACTTACTAACGAGCAACGCTTGCAAATCATTGAATTTTATTACCAAAATCAGTGGCAGAAAATCCGCTTTTTTATCGACAAATTTTGTTCAGCGATGAGGCTCATTTCTGGTTGAATGGCTACGTAAATAAGCAAAATTGCCGCATTTGGAGTGAAGAGCAACCAGAAGCCGTTCAAGAACTGTCCATGCATCCCGAAAAATGCACTGTTTGGTGTGGTTTGTACGCTGGTGGAATCATTGGACCGTATTTTTTCAAAGATGCTGTTGGACGCAACGTTACGGTGAATGGCGATCGCTATCGTTCGATGCTAACAAACTTTTTGTTGCCAAAAATGGAAGAACTGAACTTGGTTGACATGTGGTTTCAACAAGATGGCGCTACATGCCACACAGCTCGCGATTCTATGGCCATTTTGAGGGAAAACTTCGGAGAACAATTCATCTCAAGAAATGGACCGGTAAGTTGGCCACCAAGATCATGCGATTTGACGCCTTTAGACTATTTTTTGTGGGGCTACGTCAAGTCTAAAGTCTACAGAAATAAGCCAGCAACTATTCCAGCTTTGGAAGACAACATTTCCGAAGAAATTCGGGCTATTCCGGCCGAAATGCTCGAAAAAGTTGCCCAAAATTGGACTTTCCGAATGGACCACCTAAGACGCAGCCGCGGTCAACATTTAAATGAAATTATCTTCAAAAAGTAAATGTCATGGACCAATCTAACGTTTCAAATAAAGAACCGATGAGATTTTGCATATTTTATGCGTTTTTTTTTAAAAAAAGTTATCAAGCTCTTAACAAATCATCCTTTATTTAGGGCCTGGTCATGTATATGTTACATGTATATGTTGTTATTTCGTTTAGATTAACATGGACTTCGGAGTATTGCATAAATACTGCACACTAATATTAGACTGGGTAACCAAACTGATATAGTATATTGGTACAATTTAATTGAGAAATAACACTATATTAAAAATGCTGGCATTAAATAAGTTTTTGATAAAATTGATGTGCCAAACGCAGGTTTGTTATAAAAAAAAAATTATTACAATTATGCATATCACTAAACAAGTGAGAAAAACAGAAAGTAGGGCGGGGCTGACTATATCATACCCTAAACCATCCCTACTGAATTAGTAAACATTGTTTGTGGGGTATCAATGGTATAGGATTGGGGAAAACCGCATTTCCACATTTAAGAATATTAAGGGGTACATGGGAGTTTTATCACAATCTGAACAGAAATGTCTGATATTAGGAGCGATAGTTGATTCTGAACCTAGTATGCCACTAATATTGAGTCCATTATTAAAAAGATGAAATCGCTCAATTAGTGTGGGTAATAAAGCCAAATTTCTGAAAATAGGATAATAGATTTATGAAAGAGCTACATGTAAGTCTAAATCAATCATTTGAAATTTGAACAAAATTGGTTAATA
>NC_134397.1:96410661-96515661 GCF_050003625.1 Haematobia irritans | reverse complement strand
TTTCTGGCTTGTTCGTTGTCTTCTGCGAGCTCCTGCTTTTACTTTCACAAACACTTTGTGTTAGATAAGGTTAAAGTGGCAGCCCGATTTATTTTCAGGCTAACTCAGACTATTCAGTCCATTGTGATATCACTTTGTGTTACTTTATTAACATGTAATAATGTTTAATTTAAATACATTAAAATTCATTTTAATAAGTTATTTTCGCCCACCCCCTTTTTACGAAAAGATGTTATTTATGAGTCGGTGTAGAGATACCCAGCAAAAAAATTTGGAAGTTCTTCCAAAGGCACAACTTTAAAAGCACTTCCAAAAGATGCACTCCCAATGATGTTCTTTATTTTAACTACCCAGGAAGTTCTTTTAATTCAATTTTTTATAACATGATTTTTTCATACTTTTAATGGGTAATTTTAACTTTTTTTGTTTCAAATACGTAAAAACAGAGTAAGAATTCATAAAATGGTACAAATCATTTAAGTTTTGTCGAAAAAAATGCTAAATCCAATCTGAAAAAATTGTGAATTATTGAAAATATTTGAGGTCAAACGTTTCCGACAACCGTTAGAATACATTAAAAATTATACAAAATTATTTATTCGACAAAATATCACAGAATTTTTTTATTTACATCCAAAACATTGAATTCGGACCACACCTAAAGAAGTGATGCAAATTCAGTGCAACGGCTGTTGAAAGGGAGGACTTCCATCCTATGGCAAGTCCATGTTAAATTCATCGCTTCTGCGTCAATTTTGCACCACTTCCGGATCCAAAAAGAACATTTTCATTAATTTTTTGGCGACGCTTTTTTTGCTGGGTACTTAAGACTTGTTAAGCACCCAACGCCTTCAGCGAAACATATCATAGGCTTATCTCGCAAATTGACTTTATTGTTTTACGAAAAGATGTTAGGTAGGGCCTAATTACACTAAGGCCTTCAGTAAGGTACAGCATTAGCTTATCGCGCTAATCTCCATCGAGCACCCAAAACACTGCATATTTCACTACAGATCTAAAAACAATAACAATTATTGCACGGCCCACGTGAATTTATCTATCACGAACGTACAGATCATTCTAATTTATATAGAGATTTAAATTTGTACTTTTAGTCCAGACGGAGAATCGAACAGCGGACTATACAGTTTGTAAACAAATCGCTATCCACAAGGCTCTTTTTGTTATCAGCTCACAATTATCGCCATAGCCATCAAAACACCAGATTGTTGGACATACACAAGCCGAAATTGTCTTCGGATATGCTACAAAACTGGGGGGTGACCGCATCAACTTTTTTTCGTGACCATATCTAGTGCCCATATGTAATAGGTACTTTTAGTTAATGTGGTATCACAATGGACTGAATAGTCTAAGTGAGCCTGAATCTTAATCGGGCTGTCACTTTAACCTAAACTAACCTACACAAGCCGATTTAAAGAAACTTTGTTTATATAAAAACAGTTGATCCCTTTCTTACTAACGACGTTCCAAATACAACTTTTACAAATGGAAATAAAGTACTTTTACTATAATTTACACAAGACATCGAAAGCATAAGCGGCATTGCAATATATTAAGTTTTTTTTTTTTTAATAATATCATAATATTAAATTTTTACTACGAAACTCTAAATGTCTGAAAAGAGCAGTATTCGCAACTGTAAAATACGTTTGTAGTGATTCTTAACAATGTAGATTTTTTGTGTGATCAGATTTGAGACTAGTTACATTTTCTTTAACAAAATATACGTTATAAGCAACGTTTCAATTGTCAAGAACCTTTTTGGCATACTGTCCATATGACACATCGCTGATACATATACAAATTTATGTTTGGATATTTGGATGTAAGGGTTCCACTATGGAATCGGACCAGGACAATGATAAGTGTTTTGTGAGTGTACGTGCGTGCCGGATGGATTTATTTTTAATCCCATTGATGAGGTGGATTTGTTCTCTGGTTCTCTACTATAACCACAGGCGCAACACTTTTTCTTGCTTGGCCAATATGGCCCCAACCAAAATGATGTTGTTCATTTTTTGTAGTTGCTATCATTGTTCGTGTAATCTTCTCTAGGATTATTGTTTTCATGTTATGATGTACATATGTGGGCTTATCTTTTGTTTGTCGTTTTACACATCTCCCGAATTTATTGATGCTTGTTCCTCTATAATTCGATTTCCTGCTGTCGTAATGAATTTATTATCCATTATTTGATTGGTGCACATGTTTTCTTTCTCATAAAAATTTGTATACGAAATTTATAATCGACAATAAAGCTAAGTTTACTATATTTAAAGACAACGACAGAACGATTTAATAAATAAGCTAAATGTCTTCAATTCAATTATAGGGAGATATTTTGTGCATAATTAGTGATGATGAGTGTGCCTATATTACTGGTCGCCAGATTACAACACCATTTTCAGCGATTCCTTTCCTGTAGTACAGCGATTCGATTCATTGCAATAGAGTAACTCCCCAGTAAAAAAAGTTGGACGCTGTTCCACAAACATTTCTTTTAAAGCCCATCCCGGAATCCCCCATTAATTTTTTCCACTTCCTATGCAGTCGTTTTGAACAAGTCTTAGAAAGTACGGAATTGTTGATTTTTAAAGGAAAAAAAAATAAATTTATACAAAAATATATGCAAAAAAATAAAACAAAATAATGATGTATAATATATTTTTTTTGTAGAAAAATTTTTAATAAAAATTTAATAAAAAATTTAATCTCTCAGAGCAGATTTGAACCAGCGTTCTTTATTTTTACATTCATAATAATAAAGAACATCTTAGGAAGTAGTTAGAATGTCATGCCGTGGTGTCACATTTGGTTCATATCACAAACATATGAATAGACTTTGTATGCATTGTGTTCAATGGCGTTTGTGGCTGAGTGTGCTGAGGCGTTCTGTTATGGTCTGTCAACCCCCGGTGGAAACGAAGAAGTTTTTCCATTTGTAAAAATTAGATAATAAGAAAATAAATGTATAACAAAAAATACTGAAAAAAATTTTTTGAGTTTTAAATGTAATTTTATTTATATAATGAACATAATTTTTGGAAGTCAAGTTTTGAATAGAGAAAAATTGTTCATGAATTGACAATATTGAATAAAAAGGGTTTCACAAAGCCTTCTATGATTATAAATTTAAAATTGAAATAGAGTGTAATAATACAAAGTTATTAAATCATTTCAATATTCTCTCTCACTCTATTAAATTTAATTTACTTCTAAATATTTGAAAGTTTACATTTCCTAATACCTTTGTACAAATATCAGCAACTTGGTCGGCTGTTCTAACATATTTTACTTCTATGTCTCCTTGAGCCAAATGATCTCTTATGAAATGGTGTTTGATATCGATATGTTTCGATTTTTTGCATTCAGTGTTCTTTGCCATAAATATGCATCCTTGATTATCCTCATATAAAGGCACGCAATACATATCGTCCACAATATTCATATCCCGCAAAATTCCTTTCAACCATATTGCTTCTGAAGTAGCAGCACTTAATGCTATATACTCAACTCCAGAAGAGGATGTAGCAACGGTAGCTTGCTTTTTACTTGACCATGAAATTGCGTTACCAAATATTTGAAAGATAAATCCACTTATTGATTTTCGGTCAATTAAATCCGATGCCCAATCTGCGTAGCAATATCCAAGTAATGTTTGACAATTTTTATTTCGTTGTATAACTAAATGTAATTGTTTGGAGCCCTTGATGTATCTTCTCTTCAACATTTTCCAATGAGCTTCCGTTGGGTCCTGTTGATACCGAGCCATACATCTGACATGGAAGCAAATATCAGGATGAGTACATAACATTACATATGTTACATTAGACTGCCTAATAATTGCCTATATGGTTTAATAGTCGGTTCTGATTTTGGTATATGAGACACCTTTTCCATAGGTGATAATGCTGGTTTGCAATCAATCATACCAAAATTTTCCAAAATACTTTTAATGCTGTTCTCTTGCGACAATTTCATTACTCCTTCAGATTGCTTATATTTAATTTTTATTCCCAAAAAATATCTCAAATTTCCGCCATCCGACATACTAATTCATTACATAATTGATTTTTCAATTTCTCGATTTCTTTTAAATCATTACATGCTATTAGCAAGTCGTCAACGTGTAATAGAACATACATCGTGTCAGAATTCTTAACGTACAGGCAATAATCATGTTTAGACCTTATAAATCCGATCTTTAATAAAAATGTGTTAATTCTTTCAACCCAACATCGGGGACTTTGTTTTAGCCCATAAATCGATTTGTTTAATCGAAGAATCTTATTCTTGTTGAGGTCAATGCCTTCTGGGGCTTCCATGTACATTTCTTCTCTTAATTCTTGGTGAAGAAAGGCGGTTTTTACATCCATTTGGTGAAAATGATAGCTGCGTTGGACACCTATGGTTAAAACTATTCTAAATGTCGTGAGCTTTGCCACTGGTGCAAATGTTTCCTCATAATCAATACCGTGTTTTTGCACGAAACCTTTTGCCACCAATCTGGCTTTGTATCACGAAATTTGTCCGTTTTCGTCTTTCTTCAATCGAAATACCCACTTTGACTTAAGAGACTTGGCATCATTTGGTCTTTCAACGACAGTCCAGACGTTGTTATCATCCATCGATCTAATTTCTTCATCTATAGCATTTAACCATTCTGCTTTATCACGTCTCACTAAAATATCTGCGTAAGTTTCTGGATGCTCACTTATAATACCATCAACCACATCTGCGCTATAGCTTGTAAAATAATCAGTAAAATCTTTGGGTATAAGACCCCTAGCACTTCTTCTTAAGCCAGTTGATGTATCATCCTTTGTACCGAGAAGGTTTTTGTTATTATTGTCCCGATTTTCTTCCTCGGTATCATGAGTAATAAGCGCATCTGATTCCTCAATTTCTAAACAACTATTTTCTGTACTTTGATCACATATTTTTCCATTACCATTAATTAAGATTCCAGTATTAACGTTTTCCTTCTCCCTCTCTTGTTCATAGTTGCCTATTTCAGTTATGACACTTTCTTTATCCCTCTCTTGTTCACAACTACCTATTGCAACAATATCATCTTGAGCAGCAACATTGTTTTTAAACGGATATATGTTTTCATCAAACTTAACGTCCCGTGCTGTTATTACCTTTCTTCTTTCTATAATCCAAATTCTATACCCATTGTTGGCATAACCGATCATAATATCCTCCATACTTTTCGAATCTACCTTCTTTCTCCTTTGATCCGGTATCCATACATGGGCCTTGCAACCAAAGATTCGTAACTTTTTAACATCTGGTTTCCTTCCATACCACAGCTCCGCTGGTGTTTCTGGTCCACTCAAGCTTCTAGTAGGACATCGATTTAACAAATAGACTGCCGTCAGTGCTGCTTCTCCCCACATTTCTTTCGGAGCATTTGCACCTATAACATTGCTCGAACTTTTTCAACCAATGTTCGATTTAGCCTTTCAGCAATGCCATTCTGTTGTGGTGTATATGCAATTGCTTCTTCAATTTGAATACCCTTGTCTTTATAATATTGTATTTGCTCTTTTGAACAATATTCTGTTCCTTGGTCGCAACGCAAAATCGATATTTTTCTTGAAAACTTTGCTGTCACAAAAGCCTCATATTGTTTTATTTTTTCGAATACATCAGATTTTCTTTTGATTAGGTAAATGACAGTGAAATGCGTATATTGGTCGATAAAGGAAGCAAAATATCTGTAGCCATCGTGCGTTCTTGGTGAAATGGGGCCACATACATCACTATGAATTCTTTTCAAAACACGGGAACATCGTATATGAACACCATTAAAAGCAAAAACAATGGAAGATGAAGATGGGAAAATGGCAGCAGAGGGTATCAAACCATTGACGGCGTTCGATGCAAACGTGTCGTTTATGATTTTTTGTTCCACAAATTAAACTAAGAATAACAAGTATATACGGCCGTAAGTTCGGCCAGGCCGAATCTTATGTACCCTCCACCATGGATTGCGTAGGAACTTCTACTAAAGGCTGTCATCCACAAACGAATTACTTGGGTTGCGATAACACTTGCCGATGGCAAGGTATCGTAAAACTTTTTAACACTGTCTGCTAAATTGTAAGTTAGTCCATAAACAAAAAAAAAAAAAAAGGCCGATTAAATACGTATATAATTCAGTTTGACAAAATTTTCTATAGAAATAAAATTTTGACAAAATTTTCTATAGAAATAAAAATTTGACAAAACTTTCTATAGAAATAAAAACTTGACAAAATTTTCTATAGAAATAAAATGTTGACAAAATTTTGTATAGAAATAAAATGTTGACAAAATTTTCTACAGAAATAAATTTTTTACAAAATTTTCTATAGAAATAAAATTTTGACAAACATTTCTATAGAAATAAACTTTTGACAAAACTTTCTATAGAAATGAAATTTTAATTTTAACTTTCTATAGTAATAAAATTTGACAAAATTTTCTATGGAAATAAAGTTTTGGTAGATTACAAAATTTTCTATAGAAATAAAATTTTGACAAAATTTTCTATGGAAATAAAATTTTGACAAACATTTGTATAGAAATAAACTTTTGACAAAACTTTCTATAGAAATGAAATTTTGACAAAACTTTCTATAGTAATAAAATTTGACAAAATTTTCTATGGAAATAAAGTTTTGGTAGATTATTTTTGGCGATATGGACCAATTTTTGTGTAATAAGTCATCGGCTATATATAACTAAAGACCGATATGGACCAATTTTTACATGGCTGTTAGAGGCCATATATTGACAAAATGTACCAATTTTTAACCGTATCGGATGACTTTTGCTCCTCCAAGAGGTTCCGGACGTCAAATCTGGGGACGGTTTATATGGGAACTATATATAATTATGGACCGATATGGACCAATTTTTGCATGGCTGTTAAAGACCATATAGTAACACCATGTACCAAATTTCAACTGGATCGGATGAATTTTGCTCTTCCAATAGGCTCCGGAGGTCAAATCTGGGGATCGGTTTATATGGGGGATATATATAATTATGGACCGATATGGACCAATTTTTGCATGGTTATTAGAGGCCGTAAACTAACATCAGGTACCAAATTTCAACCGGATCGGATGAATTTTGCCCCACCAAGAGGCTCCGGAGGTCAAATCTGGGGATCGGTTTATATGGGGGCTATATATAATTATGGACCGATATGGACCAATTTTTGCATGGTTGTTAAAAACCGTATACTAAGACCATGTACTAAATTTCAACCGGATCGGATGAATTTTGCTCCTCCAAGAGGCTCCGGTGGTCAAATCTGGGGATCGGTTTATATGGGAGCTATATATAATTATGGACCGATATGGACCAATTTTTGCTTGGTAGTTAGAGGCCGTATACTAACATCAGGTACCAAATTTCAACCGGATCGGATGAATTTTGCCCCTCCAAAAGTCTCCGGAGGTCAAATCTGGGGATCGGTTTATATGGGGGCTATATATAATTATGGACCGATATGGACCAATTTTTGCATGGTTATTAGAGACCATATACTTACATCAGGTACCAAATTTCAATTGGATCGGATGAATTTTGCCCCTCCAAGAGGCTCCGGAGGTCAAATCTGGGGATCGGTTTATATGGGGGCTATATATAATTATGGACCGATATGGACCAATTTTTGCATGGTTGTTAGAGACCATATACTAAGACCACGTACCAAATTTCAACCGGATCGGATGAATTTTGCTGCTCCGGGAGGCTCCCCAAGCCAAATTTGGGGATCGGTTTATATGGGGGCTATACGTAAACGTGGTCCGATATGGCCCATTTTCAATACCATCCGACCTACATCAATAACAACTACTTGTGCCAAGTTTCAAGTCGATAGCTTGTTTCGTTCGGAAGTTAGCGTGATTTCCACAGACGGACGGACAGCCGGACAGACGGACGGACGGACAGACGGACAGACGGACAGACGGACAGACGGACGGACATGCTTAGATCGACTCAGAATTTCACCACGACCCAGAATATATATAATTTATGGGGTCTTAGAGCAATATTTCGATGTGTTACAAACGGAATGACAAAGTTAATATACCCCCATCCTATGGTGGAGGGTATAAAAAGAAATTTATATCAGGGAATGACGTTGAACAATCGGTCAAAAGTTTCTCATTATTATTTACACAAAATTTAACATCATTTGTGAGTTTTTAACAAAAAATATTGCAAATTAAAAATGAACGAACGTGTATGTATCGAACACCGTAAATAAACCATTTGGCATGACGTTGCCCATTCTCCCGTCTTCATCATCCATTGTTTTTGATTAAAAGGCTCTCGGCTCTGTTTACCTTTCAAACAAGTGTCACACATACCGAAAGATTTCACATCTCCTTTCATTTCGATGCATTAACTCAAGGCTTTTGTGATCAAGATGACCTAATCTATAGTGCCACAATTTTCCGTCATTTCGAGAACACAGATTAGAACATTTAACAGATTTAATAAATTTGACTTCAAAAATATTACCTCTTCACGGACGAAAAAGACTGTTTTTCATATGTTTGGGTGTAAAAATTATATGTTTGGAACTCAAATTTGTAAACACAATATTTTTAAGTGCAAGCATATAATGTTCATAAACTAGCATAACATGTTTGGGACATATATGTTAATATGTTAGAACATATTATGTTTGGGACATAAAATGTTTGTAAATATAATATGCTTGGATGCAAACATATATTAATTTAGTAATAGACTATAAACATATATGTGTTTAAAAAGAGAGACATAAAATGTGTGCTGGAAGTAAAATCATGAAAGTAACAAATTGGCGCCTTAAAATATAAAGGGTGATTCTTTTGAGGTTAGGATTTTCATGCATTAGTATTTGACAGATCACGTGGGATTTCAGACATGGTGTCAAAGAGAAAGATGCTCAGTATGCTTTGACATTTCATCATGAATAGACTTACTAACGAGCCACAACGTCGAATTTTCAGTGAATGGGCCCTAGAAAAGTTGGCAGAAAATCCGCTTTTTTATCGACAAATTTTGTTCAGCGATGAGGCTCATTTCTGGTTGAATGGCTACGTAAATAAGCAAAATTGCCGCATTTGGAGTGAAGAGCAACCAGAAGCCGTTCAAGAACTGCCCATGCATCCCGAAAAATGCACTGTTTGGTGTGGTTTGTACGCTGGTGGAATCATTGGACCGTATTTTTTCAAAGATGCTGTTGGACGCAACGTTACGGTGAATGGCGATCGCTATCGTTCGATGCTAACAAACTTTTTGTTGCCAAAAATGGAAGAACTGAACTTGGTTGACATGTGGTTTCAACAAGATGGCGCTACATGCCACACAGCTCGCGATTCTATGGCCATTTTGAGGGAAAACTTCGGAGAACAATTTATCTCAAGAAATGGACCGGTAAGTTGGCCACCAAGATCATGCGATTTGACGCCTTTAGACTATTTTTTGTGGGGCTACGTCAAGTCTAAAGTCTACAGAAATAAGCCAGCAACTATTCCAGCTTTGGAAGACAACATTTCCGAAGAAATTCGGGCTATTCCGGCCGAAATGCTCGAAAAAGTTGCCCAAAATTGGACTTTCCGAATGGACCACCTAAGACGCAGCCGCGGTCAACATTTAAATGAAATTATCTTCAAAAAGTAAATGTCATGGACCAATCTAACGTTTCAAATAAAGAACCGATGAGATTTTGCAAATTTTATGCGTTATTTTTTTTTTTTTTAAGTTATCAAGCTCTTAACAAATCACCCTTTATATACACAAAGAAAATTCAGTTAAAGATTGGAAAAATACTGTGTGTGCATATAAACAAGTATAAATTTCCAAATTTGGAGTACACATAAATATGTTGTGATATAAGACCGCCAAAAATTGTATATACTAAAGTAAAACGATTAAAATGAGTATTCGGAGAGAAAATTCATTCGGAACCAAGAGAAAAGACATTTGAAAAAAAGAGCATGAGTTTTGTTTATCATTTTCGCATTACGGACACTTTTTTTTTTTGTTTCGTCAAAACAAATCGGAACGTAGGACGAGTAAGTCAAAATATTTAAACAAAGGTAATTAAAGGGATCTTCATAAAAACTAACGAAAGGGCACTATACACTGAAAAATAGCATGCCCAGTTCCAAAGATTGTGTCTCTATTTTAACAATTTTGGTATTGATTCCGAGCCAATGAAGCCGAGAATTCAAGAAAGGATACTTTTAAGACACAATTCTCTTTTAAATGTGGGTTTTGCGTATTTGACTCTATGAAGCAAATTTATAACGTTTTGAAAAACATGTCCAGATGCAAAAATGCAACAAATTTGAAGACAATTTCATTAGTTTTAAAGAATTTTTCTGAATTATTAAAGTCAAGTTGACCTTAGTTCATTTTTTTTTCTTTCATGTTATGATACCCATTTTCAAGTCACTTAATTATAAGGACAACACGACTTCATTAAAAAGTTTATCGAATTTTGAACATGGAAAAAAATTTATATTAGAGAAATGCGTCGTCTAAGCTAAGCAAAATTTGTATTCTTATTTTAAGGACATAAAATCTTTGGCCTCACGACAATATTTTTTCAGTGTACTCTTTTTAGAGTTGTGACAGTAAAATGAAAACATTGGGAAACAGTGAAAAATTTAACAGTAGGATCTATAAAAAGAAAGATTAGTTCCTCTTTATTAATGAGTAATCCAAGAGGAGTTGACGGATTCTTCGAAAATAAAAGCGGGCATTGAGTTCGAGTTTTGCCGCTAAAATTATTTCTCATTTTAACGGAAAAACTCGAATCGGTAAACCCAGAATAACATTATAACTTTTTTAGGCAAATTGTATTATAACTTGGTGGGGCATGATCCCAAGCAACAATTTAATAAGTTTATTTTCTTTAGAATAAATTATTAAAGAAAGCAAATAATTGTTCACACCTAAATAAATTTATGTCTTGGTTGTAAAATTATTGTTTAGAATTTAAATATAATGTGCTTTTGAATGGCTATCGTTAACTTTAGGATTCGATGGAAAAATATTTATATATATACTTCACATTCTTCCTTTGTAAGAGTTTTTGAATTTCTTCGAAAATTTCAAACTTGTATACAAACCCTTTTTTGTTACAAATTTTTTATTTTTGCGATAAAAAATAATATATGATTGGAAATCAGTCCATTTCGTTTATATCAAGCACTGTTCTGAATTTAAGTCTTTTATAAGACACACTTTACAGTTTCGTAGTAAAAATTTAATATAGTAGTATGTAATGTTGAACACCTTTTCGGGATATTCCGAACGTATCTGGAATATACGTAAAAAATATATGTAAAAAAAAATGGTGTCGGTCGAAGCAGGGATCGAACCCAGGACCCTTGGCATGCAAGGCGGACGTACCAACCACTGATCCACGCCGCCAATAAATGTATGTTTAACAATGTTATGTTGTTAAACAATGTTATGTTTGCATCGGCTCGTGGGCGCCGCAAGCTATGCTATATAAATATGACTTATAACGATAATTATCTCTTGATGACCATAACAGCTACGTAGCTCAGTGGTTAGTGTGCTGGCTTACAAACTGTGTGGTCCGCTGTTCGAATCCCCGTCCGGCAAAAGGTAAAATTTAAAAAAATTATAAAATTTAATAATTTCTTCTACAATGTTTGTATTACAGAAAAAGGTGCTATGAACTAAAAAACTCGTGGAAGTGAGAAAAATGTGAGGGAATATATAATTAGGCAGAATTTGGGCCAATCTTCTATGGGAGAAAATTCTTCTAAGCATATAATATTTTTGGGTTCAAAATGTTTCCAAACATATTATATGTTCACATAATAACATATAGTTTTTTTGGAAGACAACATTATTGAATTTGGATGGAAAAATACATAATGTTTAGAACTTAGACTTCCCAAACATATTATATTGTTTAGATCAATATGCTTTCAAACATATTATATATTGGAAGAAATCAAATATATAAATGTTTGGGCAATACCCAAAAATGTATATGCTTGAAGCAAAATGTGTTTGGGAGTATATGTTACAGAAGCGATTTTTTCCTTAAAATGGGCTCAAGGAATTCTTGAAGCTGGAAAAAGGGAACGATCACCGGATGAGCTGCCATCCTCTAAACGGGATCAAAGATCGTTTGCCTCAGTTGCAAAAGACAGCCTTGTGATGGCTATTATTAATAAAGGAGCATTGGACGGTATGATTCCAAGGTAAAAATGGGGGGAAATTGAGAACGCGATGTCTGGTGTCTACTCAGAGGTGCGAAAAAAGTTTCCCGGACCAAGTCCTCGACGGCAAGATGCTGGATGGTATCAAGGACGATATAAGTTAATAGCTTTTGCGGACCAGAGGTCTATGGATTGCTTTAAAGCTGCATTGATGCTAATTGGTGAAGTTTGGGAAGGAGCCGCTTTGGAGTTAGTCGATAAAAAAGACATACCGGCTAAACCTAGAACACATGCATGGATACCGGCAAACCCTCCTGATCCTGAGTCAATACTAGAGAGACTAAAAGAATGTAACCCAGATCTTCCAACCGCCGATTGGAAGGTTGGTCGTTTGGATGAGGTGGATGGACCAAGACGACATGCCGTGTTTATATTAAACATAGAGTCGCTGCCACATCTAGCCCAGACCCAAGGACGCGTAAGTTATGGCTTTCATGATATCCATATGAAGGTATACAAAAGCGATCAGCCAAAGGATTCCGAAACGGACAAGCCTCCGGTAGAGTCAGCAGTGAAAACATCTCCTAGCGAAGCCGAAGGAGACATAAAACCGGCAGACTATGGCGAAAATCATATGCGGGAAGTCTCTACAAGCTCAAGCCTCACCAAAGCTGAACGGCAGATTGTTGCGAGAGTCACCGAGATCTGTGAAGAGGAAGCCCTTGATGACTCAATTGAAGCGGCTGATGTGACGGTGGTTGAAAATTTGGATGGTTCTACGGTTCCTCCAGATAAATCTTCACCATTGTAAGGCCGCTTGTGCTGCCTTAAAAGTTCTCCTGATGAAAGGAGACATAGATATAGTTCTTATTCAAGAACCATACATATATAAGAACAAGATCTGTGAATTAAGCACTCCGGGTTTCAAACTTTTGCATAATACCGGTAACGATATAAATCGAGCATGTATAATTGCTAAAAACGAACTAAACTTGTTTCTGCTTCCTTCATTGAGCAATGCAGACACTGTCGTAGCCAGTCTAGAGATATCCACATGCAAATATTGGGTATCTTCGGTCTACATGGGACATGATAGGGAGATGCCACCCTGTGCCGTTAAGACCTTAGTTAGAGGAGTCACTAAAAACAAAGACAAAACTCATTATGGGATGCGATGCAAATGCACATCATAGTATTTGGGGAAGTAGTGATACTAATACAAGGGGAGAGCCGCTAATAGAGTTTATTTTGCGTACTAACCTGGTAGTTTGCAATAAGGGAGATGCACCAACCTTCGTCACCAGGAACAGACAAGAAGTTTTGGACGTAACGTTGACCTCTCCGGAACTGAATGATAAGATATCTGAGTGGCAAGTTTTGAGGGAACATAGCTTCTCAGATCATCGCTACATCAGTTTCAGATTGGCTTCAAAGACCATATTTCCGCCAAATGTTAGGAAAGCTGATTGGAATAGGTATAGGGAATCGTTCAATTTGATGATACCATAAATGCCAGAGACAAATATGAGCACTGTACAAGATATCGAACACGCAGTGGAGCGGATTACTAAGGCCTTCAACATGTCACTGAAAGCTGCTTACCCTAGAGGAAAGCCAAGGGGAAAAACTCGGCCGCCATGGTGGACTACGGAGTTAAGTACTATGAGAAAATCCTGCATGAAGCTCTTTAGCAAAGCAAAGTCCACAAGAGCTCCGGAGGATTGGGACACTTACAAGATGAATCTGAGAGTATATAAACGAGAACTGAAAAGGTCTCAACAAAACTCTTGGGATGATTACTGTAGCAGTATTGAGAATACGTCAGAGGCTTCCAGACTACGGAAGGTACTAGCATCCACTAACACCGCTCCAGGTTTCATTAAAACATCGGAGGGAAATTGGACAACGTCCAGTGAGGAGACGTTGGAGGTACTTTTGGACACACACTTCCCTGGAAATCAGACGGTTGAACCATGTTCCGGCGGTGTAACAGAGGCTCAGCGATCATTTCCTATCGAGGAAATTGTGTCGGAATCTAGAATAAAATGGGCTTTAAATAGCTTTGGACCATTCAAATCCCCCGGACCTGATGGAATTACTCCGGCGGAGTTACAGGCAGTGGCTGAAAGAATTATCCCCTGGTTGACGGTGATATATAAACGATGTGTAAACTTAGCATATATTCCAGAAAAGTGGAGGGAAACAAAAGTCGTCTTCATACCTAAAGCAGGAAAAGCCTCTCACTCGAGTGCGAAGGATTTCCGACCAATCAGCTTATCCTCATTCCTACCTAAGACCCTGGAGAGGATGATAGACATGTATCTTAGAACGACAGCATGCATACTCGAAGGGCAGATCTACTGAGACCGCATTGCATGAACTAGTCAGCTTTATTGAAAGCTCACTATCTGTCAAAGAATACACAATCGTGGCGTTTCTAGACATCGAAGGGGCGTTCAATAATGTCCATCCGAGCTCGATATTAAATGGACTGACAACTCTGAATGTTGATCTAGGTATACTTAGGCTGTTAGACGAACTTCTAATAAAGAGGCGTATTTCAGCCACATTAGGGCAAGCAAACATACAAAGGTATGTGAACAGAGGCACTCCCCAAGGAGGAGTTCTATCACCTCTTCTTTGGAATGTTGCTATAAACAACCTTCTGGTTTCCCTAGAAAAAGAAAGGATAAAAGTGGTGGCATACGCAGATGATGTGGCGCTAGCTGTCAGGGGAAAATTCCCATCCACAATCAGAGATATTATACAGAGAGCTCTCCGGATGACAGAGAAATGGGCGAAAGATAATGGTCTTGGTGTAAATCCAGCAAAGACAGAACTAGTCATGTACTGCAAAGATCGCAAAACTCCCACGGTTAGGCCCATTTCCTTAGGGGGTACTGAAATTCCCTTTGGTGAGTGTGCAAAATACCTTGGCGTTATTTTGGACAGGAAGCTGCATTTTAGGCTTAATATTGAAGAGAGGGCGAGAAAAGCCACGGTAGCTTTGTACTCGTGCAAAAAGGCAATAGGGAAAAAGTGGGGACTAAGACCAAAAATTGTGCATTGGCTATACACGGCAGTAGTTAGACCTATAATGCTATATGGTGTTGTAGTCTGGTGGCCGGCACTTCAGAAACCGACTTGTTTAGATAAAGTTCAGCGTATGGCAAGCTTATGTATCTCAGGCGCATTTAGTAAGACAGGAACAGACTCCCTTAATGTCATGCTACATCTATTGCCTTTAGACATTTTGGCCAAACAGTCAGCTGCAACAACGGCTGTGCGGTTGCGCGAGCTATCGCTGTGGTCGGAAAAAATGTACGGTCATAGTTCGGTCCTCAAAGTAATGCCAGATGTGCCTAACGTAGTGGATTACACCCTGGCAAAACCACTTTTCGACAAAAAGTTTGAAACTCTAATTCCCAACGGTGAGGCGTGGTGTACACAGACCCCGGGGAATAAAAGATATATAGATTTCTATACTGATGGCTCCAAATTGAATGGACAAGTGGGCTTCGGAGTATATTCTAAAGATCTGGAAATTCGAATAGCGAAAAGATTACCTAATCACTGTAGTGTTTTTCAGGCTGAAATATTGGCAATAAGAGAGGTGGTGAATTGGCTGAGAAGTAATGTTCCAACAAATATTGGCATTAATATATACTCAGACAGTCAACCTGCAATAAAATCCTTGGACTCTGTGTTCCTTAACTCGAAAACGGCCATAGACTGCCACAAATCTCTCAACGAGATGGCCCTAATATGGGTGCCTGGCCATAGGAACATACTAGGAACTACCTTACATATTCCAGGGGAACTAGAATCTGTTGGTATGCCTCTGGCCACCTGTAAGCTCTTACTGCGTGAGAAGGCTGTTATGATGGCCAATATTCGATGGGAAAATTTCAAGGGTTGTAACGACACCAAGCAAATATGGCCCCATTTAAACTTAAACCGCACACTAGATATGCTAGTGTTCTCAAGGCGTCAGATAGCACTCCTGATATCTGCTATAACGGGTCGCTGCCTGATAGGCGAATTTGCAAAAACTATAGGTGCGAAGTATAATGACTATTGTATAAGCTGTCATGATGTGGATGAAAAGGAATCAATTAAACACCTCTTGTGTGAGTGTCCTGCTTTTTGTGTAAGGCGTAAGCGAATTTTAGGAGCATATAGCTTTAGATTACTGGCTGACCTGGAAAACGTTAACTTAAGCAGTTTGTTAATGTTTTTGGAGTAATCTGGTTGGTTCCACAAAAGTAAATAATAGAGAAGGTTCAGTGGTTAAGACTAGAAGTGCCCATATGTAATAGGTACTTTTAGTTAAATGTGGTATCACAATGGACTGAATAGTCTAAGTGAGCCTGAAATTTAATCGGGCTGCCACTTTAACCTAACCTAACCTTTGAGGGTGTAGGTTTAGCTACAACTAAGTCAATACCCTGTTTTAAAATAACGGTCATATTATTCTTGAAAACAACCTCCAATCCAGCTTGAGTCAACTTTCGAACGGATAGTAAATTCTCCCTTAACTGTGGTACATATAGAACATTTTGAAGGGTGATATGTTCCCCATTTTCCGTATATCCATGAATTTCACGAATCTCTTGTGCAATCAATAATTCATCATCTTTGACTATATTTATGGTTAAAGGTATCTTCATTTTTGTCAACTTGCAGAAAAGACTTCGATCATTTGTAATATGAGCACTCGATCCTAAGTCTAGAATGAAATTCATTTTATTGGACCCAATCACATCTGAATTAACCATAAAGCAAATGGATTCATCTCCACTTTGATCGTCCATGTTGGCATCTCTAGATTTTTGGGAATTATTCCTAAAATTTGCCTCCTTTTTAACTCGACAGTTGGCTTTTTGTGGCCAATTTTTCCACAATTATGACATTTCCCCTTGAATTTGAATTTATTACCCTTTCTAGCCACAAATACAGCACCTGCTTTTTCATTGTCGTCGTCATCAATTCTGTCATTTCTTTTTCGCTCCTCAGCTAGCAAACGCTGTTTAACTGTGGATAGCAGCGTTCCCAATTTAGCTTTTTTCCCGCTAGATTTGGCTTTTTTTGAAGACGTTTAGCGGGGAAAAAATGCATTTAGCTTTTAGCTTTTTTTCTGGCTTTTTTTCATGACCCTTTTAGCTATTTTTGGCTTTTTTATTTTCGGCATGTTCCTATTGAAATATGGATAAAACTTCGCTTTAACCTAAGCCTTGCTGCCAGAATAAGGTTTTCCACATATTTCAAAGCTCAATTGAAACATTAATAATTATTCCAGCCATTATGCGGGCATTTTTGCAGCAAATACACCTTGTTGTAAAGTTTTTTCCTCGTATTCATAAAAGTTTTCGTAAACATTAAATCTACTATTACCATACAAATTCCTTATATAAACTGTCAGTAAATTATTAGGAATATTTGCATTTGGCTCGTTTATCCTTTTTACGTTATTATAATATTCTAAAGTTATTATGATATTTCTAAATTAAAATAGTAGATGTGAATTGCTTTGTACACTGAAAAAATATTGTTGGAGGTCAAAGATTTCATGTCCTTAAAATACAAACGCGAATTTTGGTTATAATAGCATTTGTGAATTTCTCTTATATAAACTGTTTCCCTTGTCCAAAAGGCGATAAAGTCGTTTTGTCCTTATAGTTAAGTTATTTAACTTAAAAATGGGTATCTTTTCATGAAAGAAGGCTAGGGTCAATTCTAAAAAGTTCTCAAAATTAATGACATAGTCTTTAAATTTTTGGAGTTTTTGTATCTTGACCACAAACCAAAATAGCGTTCAAAAATAGAAGAGGGTTTTCAACATTTTATTTTAAAAACGTATACATAGAATAATTTCTACTTAAAGTGGAGTCTGAATTTGGAACTTTAAGTTGTCGTTAGCACGTTTTTAAAGCAATGTGATAGTTCATGAAGAAAAAGCTGAAAAAACGAATAAATTCAAATTTGACTCGGAATCAATACCAAAATCATTAGTGTACAAAATCTTTGGAATCGAACATAGAAATAATTTAATAATAATAATAAAGTTTTGAATGTGGTATTATTTTTTTAACACCAAAAAAAAAAAAACATTCAATAAAAAAATTCGTTGTGATAGGATCAAAACAAATCTGCTATTTATTAATGGAATGGATTTATTCAGTATAAACTTGCAAGACAGTTAGAATGGGTTTTATTCTCTTGGGTAATATTAGAAGAAGTGTACACGTTCACGAATTTATCATTAATTCAGTTAAAACGAAATATATTGATATTTTCTAATGCAGTTCTATGTGACATTGTGCAATATATCGCACATTGGACTTGTTGATGATTAACCAGCTGATAATCGCAAGTTTAGAAGAAGTGTACACGTTCACGAATTTATCATTAATTCAGTTAAAACGAAATATATTGATATTTTCTAATGCAGTTCTATGTGATATTGTGCAATATATCGCACATTGGACTTGTTGATGATTAACCAGCTGATAATCGCAAGTTTACTGGGAAAAATGTTTTTACTAGGAAATATAAACGAAGGACTTCCAGTAAAAATTTGTGATAGTAATCAAAATGTATCTAGTACGCAAACATAGCTAATATGACTTAGATTTTCTTACAGTCTCACAGAAACGGAAATAATGAATGAATACAATTAAAATAATATGCGTTTTAAGTGAAAGAAAGCCTTTAAGTTTGATAAATTTCAATCAAGAATGTGACTTTTGATACAAAAAATTAGCTTTTTTCTAGCTATTTTTGGACATTTTTTAGCTTTTTTTGGACAAATCTAGCGGATTTTGGTGAAACAATTCTGGCAACGCTGGTGGATAGTGTCAACTCGTCTTCTTTTGAATTTTCCAAAGCTGTTATTAATGGGTCGTAACTTTCAGGAAGAGTTACAAATAAATGTGACACTAAATCACGTTCATCTAAGTTTGCTCCATCTGATTTTAATTGAAATTCCAAGAAATGGCCCCTCATTGTTCTATCACCAGAGAGTTTCAATTTGGCTAATTGCTTCCTTAAAATTGTTTGATTTGTTGATGATTTAACGTTTCATCTCTTACATAATCGAGGTAATCAACAGAGATACAACTAACTAAAGGGTGATTTGTTAAGAGCTTGATAACTTTTTTTTTAAAAAAACGCATAAAATTTGCAACATCTCATCGGTTCTTTATTTGAAACGTTAGATTGGTCCATGACATTTACTTTTTGAAGATAATTTCATTTAAATGTTGACCGCGGCTGCGTCTTAGGTGGTCCATTCGGAAAGTCCAATTTTGGGCAACTTTTTCGAGCATTTCGGCCGGAATAGCCCGAATTTCTTCGGAAATGTTGTCTTCCAAAGCTGGAATAGTTGCTGGCTTATTTCTGTAGACTTTAGACTTGACGTAGCCCCACAAAAAATAGTCTAAAGGCGTCAAATCGCATGATCTTGGTGGCCAACTTACCGGTCCATTTCTTGAGATGAATTGTTCTCCGAAGTTTTCCCTCAAAATGGCCATAGAATCGCGAGCTGTGTGGCATGTAGCGCCATCTTGTTGAAACCACATGTCAACCAAGTTCAGTTCTTCCATTTTTGGCAACAAAAAGTTTGTTAGCATCGAACGATAGCGATCGCCATTCACCGTAACGTTGCGTCCAACAGCATCTTTGAAAAAATACGGTCCAATGATTCCACCAGCGTACAAACCACACCAAACAGTGCATTTTTCGGGATGCATGGGCAGTTCTTGAACGGCTTCTGGTTGCTCTTCACTCCAAATGCGGCAATTTTGCTTATTTACGTAGCCATTCAACCAGAAATGAGCCTCATCGCTGAACAAAATTTGTCGATAAAAAAGCGGATTTTCTGCCAACTTTTCTAGGGCCCATTCACTGAAAATTCGACGTTGTGGCAGATCGTTCGGCTTCAGTTCTTGCACGAGCTGTATTTTATACGGTTTTACACCAAGATCTTTGCGTAAAATCTTCCATGTGGTCGAATAACACAAACCCAATTGCTGCGAACGGCGACGAATCGACATTTCACGGTCTTCAGCAACACTCTCAGAAACAGACGCAATATTCTCTTCTGTACGCACTGTACGCATTCGTGTGGTTGGTTTAATGTCCAATAAAGTAAACTGAGTGCGAAACTTGGTCACAATCGCATTAATTGTTTGCTCACTTGGTCGATTATGTAGACCATAAATCGGACGTAAAGCGCGAAACACATTTCGAACCGAACACTGATTTTGGTAATAAAATTCAATGATTTGCAAGCGTTGCTCGTTAGTAAGTCTATTCATGATGAAATGTCAAAGCATACTGAGCATCTTTCTCTTTGACACCATGTCTGAAATCCCACGTGATCTGTCAAATACTAATGCATGAAAATCCTAACCTCAAAAGAATCACCCTTTATAATACATTTTGCTTTCTTATCCTTTTCCCGATATGTAGCTCTGATTTCGTTAGTGGCGTTACTTCCCAAAGGTGATTCCACTGCTTCCAACACATCAACTGCATCCAGATACATCTTTACCCGAAAACTCCAGTTTTCGTAGTTAGTTCCATTTTGAGTTTTAAATTTAATTTTATTTATTTAATGAACTTAATTTTTGAATAGAGACATTTTTTCATGAATTGACAATATTGAATAAAAAGCGTTTCACAAAGCCTTCTATGATTATAAAATTAAAATTGAAATAGAGTGTAATAGTACAAAGTTATTAAATCATTTCAATAAAATTGGAAAAAGTGAAATTGGAAAAAAATTAGTTTAGTAAAAAATGAGCTTTCAAAAAAGTAGTTTGGATCCCCAATTTGTGATCCGGAAGTAGTGCAAACGTGGATCATCTCCAATTTTACATGGGCTTGTCATAGAACGGAAATACTCCATTTTTTGGTCTTTTGCATTGCTTTAGAAGTTGTGCTTTGGAAGTTCATTTGGATGAAGTAATATAATAAATTAAAAAACTAAATTTTTTTCCATTTCACTTTTTATTTTTATTAATATTTTTGGTTACACTTTTATTTTCTTATTATCTAATTTTTACAAATTGAAAACCTTCTTCGCTTCCACCGGGGGTCGAACCTGGGTCTGTTGGCACCATAACAGAACGCCTTAGCACACTCAGCCACAAACACCTTTGAACACAATGCATCAAACCGTCTATTCAAATGTTTGTGACATGAACCCAATATGGCATGACATTCTAACTACTTCCTGAGATTTTCTTTATTATTATGAATGAAAAAATAAACAACGCTTCAAATCTCACCAGCCGAAATTTTATTATAAAATATTTTTCTAAAAAATTAGCTTTTTATGTTATACATTGTTTTTATTTTTTTGTCGGCATATATATTTGTATAAATATATTTTTTCCATTAAAAATCAACAAAAAATTAAAAAATTATCGTAATTTGCAAAACCTTCTCAAAAAAACTTCCAAGGAAGTGAAGAAGTCAAACGACATAGGTTCACATCCCAGCGGGGATGAATTTTTATACCCTCCATCATAGGATGGGGGTATATTAACTTTGTCATTCCGTTTGTAACACATGGAAATATTGCTCTAAGACCCCATAAAGTATATATATTCTGGGTCGTGGTGAAATTCTGAGTCGATCTAAGCATGTCCGTCCGTCCGTCTGTTGAAATCACGCTAACTTCCGAACGAAACAAGCTATCGACTTGAAACTTGGCACAAGTAGTTGTTATCGATGTAGGTCGGATGGTATTGAAAATGGGCCATATCGGTCCACTTTTACGTATAGCCCCCATATAAAGGGACCCTCAGATTTGGCTTATGGAGCCTCTAAAAGAAGCATATTTTATCCGATCCGGCTGAAATTTGGTATATGGTGGTGGTATATGGTCTCTAACAACCACGCAAAAATTGGTCCACATCGGTCCATAATTATATATAGCCCCCATATAAACCTATCCCCAGATTTGGCTTGTGGAGCCTCTAACAGAAGCATATTTCATCCGATCCGGCTGAAATTTGGTATATGGTCTCTAACAACCGTGCAAAAATTGGTTGACATCGGTCCATAATTATATATAGCCCCCATATAAACCGATCCCCAGATTTGGCTTGCGGAGCCTAAAAGAGAAGCAAATTTCATCCGATCCGGCTGAAATTTGGTACATGATGTTGGTATATGGTCTCTAACAACCGTACAAAAATTGGTCCACATCGGTCCATAATTATATATAGCGCCCATATAAACCGATCCCCAGATTTGGGTTGCGGAGCCTCAAAGAGAAGCAAATTTTATCCGATCCGCCTGAAATTTGGTACATGATATTGGTATATGGTCTCTAACAACCGTGCAAAAATTGGTCCACATCGGTTCATAATTATATATAGCCCCTATATAAACCGATCCCCAGATTTGGCTTGCGGAGCCTCAAAGAGAAGCAAATTTTATCCGATCCGCCTGAAATTTGGTACATGATATTGGTATATGGTCCGTGCAAAAATTGGATATAAACCGATCCCCAGATTTGGCTTGCGAAGTCTCCAAGAGAAGCAAATTTCATCCAATCCGGTTGTAATTTGGAACATGGCCTATATCGGTCCATAATTATATATAGCCCCCATATAAAACGTTCTCCAGATTTGACCTCCGGAGCCTCTTGGAGGAGCAAAATTCATCCGATCCAGTTCAAAGTAGGAACGTAGTGTTAGTATATGGTCGCTAACAACCATACCAAAATTGGTCCAATCACACAAAAATTGGTCCATATCGGTTCATAATCATGCACGGATGAAAAAGACTGTTTTTCATATGTTTGGCTATAAACATTATATGTTTGGAACACAAATTTTTAAACACAATATTTTTGAGTGCAAGCATATAATGTTCATAAACTAGCATAACATGTTTGGGACATATATGTTAATATGTTAGAACATATTATGTTTGGGACATAAAATGTTTGTAAATATAATATGCTTGGATGCAAACATATATTAATTTAGAAATAGCCTATAAACATATATGTGTTTAGTAGCTTGGAGCGCTATTTAACAGGGAGCGATATTGAATTAAGTTGGTGGTTGTTGCTTGTTATTACAAAATTAACATTTTATTTTTCCTTGGGCAATTGATCAGCTACTTCTTTGATCCTTACAAACTGTGTGGTCCGCTGTTCGAATCCCCGTCCGGCAAAAGATAAAATTAAAATAAAAAAAATCATAAAATTGAATAATTTCTTCTACAATGTTTGTATTACAGAAAAAGGTGCTAAGAACTAAAAAATTTCGTGGAAGTGAGAAAGATGTCGGGGAATATACAATTGGGCAGAAACAAAATTTTGAGCATTCAGGTCGAAAACCTATGTTGTTAGCACCTATATTACCTGTTTATTTTCATAATTCATTATGATTGTAAATATATAAATAAATAAATAAAATTTTGAGCACAATATTGTTTGGGAGAATTTTTTTAAGCATATAATATTTTTGGGTGCAAAATGCTTCCAAACATATTATATGGTCACATAATAACATATTGTTTTTTGGAAGACAACATTATTGAATTTGGATGCAAAAATACAAAATGTTTGGAACTTAGACTACCCAAACATATATTGTTTAGACCAATATGCTTTCAAACATATTATATATTGGAAGAGATCAAACATATAAATATTTGGGCAATGCCCAAAAATATATATGCTTGAAGCAAAATATGTTTGGGAGTATATGTTACAGAAGCGATTTTTTGTGAGCGTGTGGTTGCCACTAGAGCCAAAAATAATCTACCAAAATTTTATTTCTATAGAAAATGTTGTCAAAATTTTATTTCTAGAGAAAATTTTGTTAAAATTTTATTCGGTTCATAATAAAATTTTCATCATTGTCAAAATTTTATTTCTATAGAAAATTTTGTCAAAATTTTATTTCTATAGAAAATTTTGTCAAAATTTTATTTCTATAGAAAATTTTGTTCAAATTTTATTCGGTTCATAATCATAGTTGCCACTCGAACCAAAAATAATCGACCACGATTTTATTTCTATAGAAAATTTTGTCAAAAGTTTATTTCTATAGAAAATTTTGTTAAAATTTTATTTCTGTAGAAATTTTTGTCAAAATTTTCTTTCTATAGAAAATTTTGTCAAAATTTTTATTTCTATAGAAAATTTTGTGACAATTTTATTTCCATAGAATTTTTTTTAATATTTTCTTTCTGTAGAAAATTTTGTCAAAATTTTATGTCTACTTTGTCAAACTGAATTATATACGTATTGGATCGATCTTTTTTGATTTAATATATACCACGTATGGACATACAATTTAGAAGATGGTGTTAGGAGGTTTTAAGATACCTTGCCATCGGCAAGCGTTACCGCAACTTAAGTAATTCGATTGTGGATGGCAGTGTTTCTACGCAATCCATGATGGAGGGTACATAAGCTTCGGCCTGGCCGAACTTACTGCCGTATATACTTGTTTAATTTTCTTTTTCGTTATTTTTTACTTTTTTATTGATTTTCTATTCTTTTTTGAGAAATGTCCAAAAGGATTGCATCGGAAGTGAAAAAAAGTCGATAGGGGATCCCGAGTTAATCTTTAAAAGAAATGTTTGTGGTCTTGGCCAAAAGGACTGCATCGGAAGTGGAAAAAACTTGATGGGGATTCCAGGATGCGCTTTAAAAGAAATGTTTGCGGACTTGTCCAAAAGGACTGCATCGAAAGTGGGAACAACTTCCATTTTTTTTTTGCTGGGAAACTAAAAAAATATCGATTTTAGGTACAACTTTTAAACAACTAACTAACTAAAAATAAGCTTATTGAAAGTCATGTAGAGTAGGGCAATTGACTACTTCCTAGGACATCGCCATGTTAAAATAGTTAGTTGATTCCATAGAAAATCAATCCTTGAGAAATAATTAGCTTTAAATTAATTTAGAGTTAACTGCATGTACGACAGGGTTGATACTGATTGCGGGTGGAAGGTTCAAAATGTTGCCAAAAAATACCAAAATTATTATCACATTTGTTGATTTAAATCACGGTGGCTACATTTTAGTCGAGATAAGTTGACATACTCGGCGGCAGCCAAAATCGGCGGCTTCATCTCTCCTCCAAAATGTTTCGTTATTTGAATAAATAAAAATGTGTCGCACAAACACTATGGTCGTTTGAATTAAATTTAGGATCAATAAAATTAAAATTAGGATACAAATCCCATTTATGGAATTATAATTCTTGTTTATTAACGCACAAAAAAATGCACGTGAATAGCTTTATTAATATACCATGTAAAGAAAATGAAAATTCGAACCCACCGTGGAAGAAAATGTAGGTTTATTTTAGAAAATTTTAACTAAAATAGTTTTCTAATTGCAACATGTTACAAATAAGTTAATACTTTTTGTCAAATTGAAGAAAATTTATTAAAAATAATTAATTTTTTTCTCTTGTTTAAGAAAATTTCATATGTTGAAAGAAAAAATTGAATTTAAAAATTGTTAAAATGTCTTTAGCGCTATACAAAGTTCATGACAGGTACAATTTTAGTAAAATTTACTCATTTGAGAGCCTTATGAACTCAATTTAAGCAAACTTCTGCCATTTTAGGAAAATATGAACTATTTTATTTTTTAGTAAAATTGTGCACTATATTTGTATACAACTTTTTTTCTTATTTTTAGTTCACGTTCACATTAAAGTTAGCAAAAAATTATTCAAATAAGGTTAGGTTAGGTTAGGTTAAAGTGGCAGCCCGATTAAGATTCAGGCTCACTTAGACTATTCAGTCCATTGTGATACCACATTAACTAAAAGTACCTATTACATATGGGCACTTCTAGTTTTAACCGCTGAACCTACTTGATTATTTTTCTTTGTTGAACCAACCAGATTGTTCCAAAAACATTAGCAGACTGCTTAAGTTAACGTTTTCCAGATCCGCCAGTAATCTGAAGCTATATGCTCCTAAATGTTGCTTGCGCTTTACACAAAATGCAGGACACTCACACAAGAGGTGTTTAATTGATTCTTTTTCCTCCGCATCATGACAGCTCATACAATAGTCATTATACTTCGCGCCAATAGTTTTTGCAAAATCTCCTATCAGGCAGCGACCCGTTATAGCAGATATCAGGAGTGATATTTGACGTCTCGAGAACATTAGCATATCTAGTGTGCGGTTTAAGTTGAAATGGGGCCATATTTGCTTGGTGTCGTTACAACCCTTGCAATTCTCCCATCGAACATTTGCCATCATAACAGCCTTCTCACGCAGCATGAGCTTGCAGGTAGCTAGGGGCATACCAACAAATTCTAGTTCCCCTGGAATATGTAAGGTAGTCCCTAGCCTTGCCAACTCATCGGCTTCGCAGTTCCCCGGTATGTTCCTATGGCCAGGCACCCATATTAGGTGAATATTGTACTGCTCAGCCATCTCATTGAGAGATTTGCGGCAATCGATGGCCGTTTTCGAGTTGAGGAACACAGAATCCAAGGATTTTATTGCAGGTTGACTGTCTGAGTATATATTAATGCCCACATTTTTTGGAACATTACTTCTCAGCCAATTCGCCACCTCTCTTATTGCTAATATTTCAGCCTGAAAAACACTACAGTGATTAGGTAATCTTTTCGCTATTCGATGTTCCAGATCATTAGAATATATTCCGAAACCCACTTGTCCATCCAATTTGGAGCCATCAGTGTAGAAATCTATATATTCTTTATTCCCCGGGGTCTGTGTGCACCACGCCTCACTGTTGGGGATTAGAGTCTCAAACTTTTTGTCGAAAAGTGGACTCGCCAAAGTGTAATCCACTACGTTAGGCACATCTGACATTGTTTTGAGGACAGAACTGTGACCGTAACCTTTTTCCGACCACAGCGATAGTTCGCGCAACCGCACAGCCGTTGTTGCAGCTGACTGTTTGGCCAAAATGTCTAAAGGCAATAGATGCAGCATGACATTAAGGGAATTTGTTCCTGTCTTGCTGAATGCGCCTGAAATACACAAACACGCCATACGCTGAACTTTGTCTAAACTTGTTGGCTGGTGAAGTGCCGACCACCAGACTACAACACCATATAGCATTATAGGTCTAACCACTGCCGTGTATAGCCAATGCACAATTTTTGGTTTTAGTCCCCACTTTTTTCCTATTGCCTTTTTGCACGCGTACAAAGCTACAGTTGCCTTCCTCGCCCTTTCTTCAATATTAAGCTTAAAGTTCAGCTTCCTGTCCAAAATAACGCCAAGGTATTTTGCACAATCACCAAAGGGAATTTCAATACCCCCTAAGGAAATAGGCCTAACCGTGGGAGTTTTGCGATCTTTGCAGTACATGACTAATTCTGTCTTTGCGGGATTTACCCCAAGACCATTGTCTTTCGCCCATTTTTCAGTCATCCGGAGGGCCCTCTGAATAATATCTCTGATTGTGGATGGGAATTTTCCTCTGACTGCCAGAGCTACATCATCTGCGTATGCCACCACTTTTATCCTTTCTTTTTCTAGAGTAACCAGAAGGCTATTTATAGCAACATTCCAAAGAAGAGGTGATAGAACTCCTCCTTGGGGAGTGCCTCTGTTCACATACTTTTGTATGTTTGCTTGTCCTAGTGTGGCTGAAATACGTCTCTTCATTAGCAGTTCGTCTAACAGCCTGAGTATACATGGATCAACATTCAGAGTTGTCAGTCCATTTAATATCGAGCTCGGATGGACATTATTGAACGCCCCTTCGATGTCTAGAAACGCCACGATTGTGTATTCTTTGACAGATAGTGAGCTTTCAATAAAGCTGACTAGTTCATGTAGTGCGGTCTCAGTAGACCTGCCCTTCGAGTATGCATGCTGTCGTTTCGAGAACAAACTTGAATCGATGCTAGTTCTAAGATAAATATCTATCATCCTCTCCAGAGTCTTAAGTAGGAATGAGGATAAGCTGATTGGTCGGAAATCCTTCGCCCTCGAGTGAGAGGCTTTTCCCGCTTTAGGTATGAAGACGACTTTTGTTTCCCTCCACTTTCCTGGGATATATGATAAGTTGATACATCCTTTATATATCACCGACAACCAGGGGATAATTTTGTCAGTTACAGCTTGTAACTCCGCCGGAGTAATTCCATCAGGTCCAGGGGATTTGAATGGTCCAAAGCTATTTAGCGCCCATCTTATTCTAGTTTCCGATACAATTTCCTCGACAGGAAACGACCGCTGAGCAACTGTGGCACCGCCAGTACATGGTTCAGCCGTCTGATTTCCAGGAAAATGTGTGTCCAATAGTACCTCCAGCGTCTCCTCACTGGACGTTGTCCAATTGCCCTCCGATGTTTTAATGAAACCTGGAGCGGAGTTGGTGGATGCTAGAACCTTCCGTAGTCTGGAAGCCTCGGACGTATTCTCAATACTGCTGCAGTAAGCATTCCAAGAGTTATGCTGAGCCTTTCTCAGTTCTCGCTTGTATCCTCTCAGATTCTTCTTGTAAGCGTCCCAGTCCTCAGGGGCTCTGGTGGACTTTGCCTTGTTAAAGAGCTTCCTGCAGGATTTCCTAATATTACTTAATTCCCTAGACCACCATGGTGGTCGATGTTTCCCCCTTGGCTTTCCTCTAGGGCATGCAGCTTTCAGTGAGATGTTGAAGGCCTTAGTAATCCGCTCCACTGCGTGTTCGATATCTTGCACATTTCTCATATTTGTCTCTGTTATTTCCGGTATCATCATATTGAACGATTCCCTATACCCATTCCAGTCAGCTTTCCTAACATTTGGCGGAAATATGGTCTTGGTGATATGAACATCAAATTTGAAACTGATGTAGCGATGATCTGAGAAGCTGTGTTCACTTAAAACCTGCCACTCAGATATCATTTCATTCAGTTCTTGCGAGCCCAAGGTGATGTCCAAAACCTCTTGCCTGTTTTTAGTGACAAAGGTTGGGACATCTCCCTTGTTGCAAACTACCAGATTAGTACGCAAAATAAACTCTATTAGCGACTCTCCCCTTGCATTAGTATCACTACTTCCCCATATACTATGATGTGCATTCGCATCGCATCCCATAATGAGTTTCGTCTTTGTTTTCAGTGACTCCTCCACTAAGGTCTTAACGGCATATGGAGGCATCTCCCTGTCATGTCCCATGTAGACCGAAGATACCCAATATTTGCATTTGGCTATTTCTAAACTTGCAACGACAGTGTCTGTATTGCACATTGAAGGAATCAGAAACAAGGTGAGCTCGTTCTTAGCAATTATACAGGCTCGATTTACATCATTACCAGTATACTGTAATAGTTTGAACCCCGGAGTACTTAATTCACATATTTTGTTTTTATAAACATATGGTTCTTGAATAAGAACTATATCTATGTCCCCTTTCATCAGGAGAACTTTTAAGGCAGCACATGCAGCCTTACAATGATGAAGATTTATCTGGAGGATCCGCAGGACCATTGCGATTTTCAACAACCGTCACATCAGCCGTTTCAATCGAGTCATCAAGAATGTCCTCTTCAGAGATATCGGTGACTCTCGCAATAACCATAGGTTCAACTTTGGTGAGTTCTGAGGCAGTAGAAGCCTCCTCACGCATACGGTATCTATCCATGTCTTCAAATGTCTTGGTATCCCCCTCGACTTCGCAAGAGGATCCGCTTACTTCTGATTCAGACAGAGGCTTGTCCATTTCTGAATCCTTTAGCTGATCGTTTTTATACACCTTCATTTGGATATAATGAAAGCCATAACATACACGGCCCTGGGACTTTGCTAGATGTGGCAAAGACTGAGTGTTCAATATAAACACTGCATGCCGTCTTGGCCCATCCACTTCATCCAAACGGCCAACCTTCCAATCAGCTGTTGGAAGATCTGGATTGCATTGTTTCAGTCTATTTAAAATAGATTCAGGGTCAGGAGGGTTTGCAGGTATCCACGCATGTGCTCTTGGTCTAGCCGGTATGTCTTTCTTCTCGACTAACTCTAGAGCAGCTCCTTCCCAAACTTCACCAATTAGTATCAGAGCAGCTTTAAAACATTCTATAGACCTCTGGTCCTCAAATGCGACTAGCTTAAATCGTCCTTGATACCAACCAGCCTCTTGGTGTCGAGGATCTGGGCCGGGAAACTTTTCCAGCACCTGTGAGTAGACGCCAGACAAAGCATTCTCAATTTCCCCCCATTTTTGCTTTGGAACCATACCGTCCAATGCTCCTTTATTAATGATAGCCATCACAAGGCTGTCTTTAGCAACTGAGGCAAACGATCGTTGATCCCTTTTGGAGGATGGCAGCTCATCCGGTGATCGTTCCCTTTTTCCAGCCTCAAGAATTCCTTGAGCCCATTTTAAGGAATCGCTTTGTTTAGCCGACAACGTGCTTGGGTCGACTGATCCTAATTTCTTTAGGATAAACAAAGCATTTCTGCGTTCTTTGAATCTCTTTCGTGAGGGATTACCTCCTTTTGATGCCGTTACCTTGGAAAAGGTCCGACTTGTCAAATTGTCGCCACCTGTCGACCCGTCTACAGGTCGACTAATTGGGCCTAACTCTTGGTCACTGCCCAAATCTATAACTCCAGTCGATACTCGTCCACTGGGCCCTGAAGTTAGCAACCCAGTGGATGTCTTTGAATTTCTCTGCATGGTGGCCTAATATCCCACCACACTTGAAATTCGTAGTAGGTACTTATTACGATGATTTTATCCGCTATTAAAAAACACGTCCGTTCCGTTCGACGGTTGAAATAAGGAACATTTACTCATATTGTGCAAAAAAAAATCAAGTAATCTTCATGAACTAAAATAAAGTTCAGTTGGCATTAGAGCCCCTTTTTTCTGGGTATTGTGATACCACATTGGTGAACTTCTCTCTTATCACTGAGTGCTGTCCGTTTCCATGTTAAGCTCAATGACAGGGGACCTCCTTTTTATAGCCGAGTCCGAACGTCACCAGCATTACTGAGGAGGAATAAACCACCGCTGTAGAGCTGGTGCTTGTTTAAAAATCCAACCTATAGCGGATACCTCAAGGTAAAATGTTTTCTTAATTCCATAAAAAACTTTAAACCAAAGATGCTAAATCCTCAAAGTAAGTCTTAGCCTACATTAAAGTTTTTTATCTTAAATCTAAAGTTCCAATATTTCAGTTAATTTAAGAACTATTTCTTTAAATCAAAAATGTGTCTTTATTTTAAGGAACATTATCCTTAGTTCAACGACATGCGACTTTAACGGAGGAACGCAAATTTAAAAATGTGTGTCCTAAATTTAATGAAAAAAATTTGAAGTAATGATAATAAACTTTGTTGTAATTAAATGTCATTATTTTAAAGAAATTTGTTTTTTAATATTTTGTAAATTACGCATCTTTAAATTGCATAATCTCTAATATCACGTAAATGTTTTTTTCCATATGGGATCTATGTTAGTTAGATTAAATATTTATATAAGTCACTCTATATCTTGATTGGTTTATATAGAGGAGTCTATGAATAATTATTAATCCATATGAACAAATATTCGCAGGGTAGTTAGCGGACTAAAATTCAACCGCATCGGATAAGATTTGTTCCTCCATCGGGCTACAAAAGTCAAATCTTGGTTGTCGGTTTATATCGAGACTATATATAATTAAAGACCGATGTGAAACTATTTACGATATGGCCTTGCAATAGCATCCGACTTACATCAATAGCAGCTACTTCTGCTAAGTTTCAAGTAGATAATTTGTTTCGTTCGGAAGTTATCGTAATTTGTTGTTGGTACATGCTTTCTAACAAACATGTGAATATTGGTCTGTATCGGTCCACAATTACACAAGGAAACAAAATCGAACTTTTTTGTGTTGATTTGAAATTTATATAAATTAAATTTTTTTTTTCAAAACATGAACGATATCTCTAAAGCTACTTGGAAAATTGAAAAACAATGTAAACACGGCTTAAAGAGATTATTGTTTGGGAGTTTCGGATTTTTTTTTTAAATTTTATATGGTGAACCGTTTTCAAGTTATTCCAATATATGTAGCGGAAGTGCCTTAATTTTGAACATAACGGTATATCTCGCAAATTCGAGCTGATAAAAAAAAACAAGTGCAGATTTGGATTCAGCGTCCCAAATACCCTTAAAACAACATTCAGTTCTTAATCAACAGAACCATTGTTCCCTTGTGTTATGTTGCAATGGACTGAATGGTTTAAGTGAGACTGAAATACAATGGGTTACCATTAAACCTAACCTAACATATTTAAGTACCTTTTGAAAAAGCTCAAACAATTTTTAAATTCTTTTATTTTCGTTTATTTTTATACCCTTCACCACTACTGTGGTACAGGGTATAATAAGTTTGTGCATTTGTATGTAACGCCAAGAAATAATAGTCATAGACCAATCTTTTAGTATACAGATCGGCTTAGAATTAAAGGGTGATACGGTCAAAATTTGGTCAATATAAACTTGACGTATTTCTTTAAATTTTGCATTTAAAAAACCTGAACACCCCTCATTTTGAAGGTGTGTGTGTAGAATGTTGCTCCTGTTTTGATTTTGGAATTCACTCTTCAGTTGTCAAAATGCCGTCCAAGCAAGAAGAGCAGCGTATCAAAATTTTGCTCGCGCATCGCGAAAATCCGAGCTACTCGCACGCAAAGCTGGCAAAATCGCTAAAAGTTGCCAAATCAACCGTTACAAATGTAATTAAAGTGTTTGGGGAACTTTTGTCGACAGCCAGGAAGTCTGGATCGAGGGGAAATCGAAAACCGGAAGCCGCTGAGACGACAAAGAGAGTTGCCGGTAGTTTCAAGCGAAACCCTAACCTCTCTCTCCGAGATGCCGCAAATAAGCTGGGAGTATCGTCTACAACCGTGCATCGAGCCAAAAAACGATCCGGACTATCGACTTACAAGAAGGTAGTGACTCCAAATCGCGATGATAAACAAAATACGACGACCAAAGCGCGACGATGCTGACGAAGTTTGACTGCGTGGTAATGGACGACGAAACCTACGTCAAAGCCGACTACAAGCAGCTTCCGGTACAGAAGTTTTATACGGCAAAAGGAAGGGGAAAGGTAGCAGATATTTTCAAGCACATAAAACTGTCAAAGTTCGCAAATATCTGGTTTGGCAAGCCATCTGTACCTCTGTCTGTCTGTCCGTCCGTCTGTCTGTATATGTAATTTTGTGCACAAAGTACAGCTCACAATTTAAGTCCGACCGTCCTCAATTTTGGCATGGGGTCTTTCCTCGGGTCAAAGACAATCGCTATAGATTTAGGAAAAAATCGGTTCAGATTTAGATATAGCTGCCATATATATTTATCACCGATTTGATCAGAATTCACGTATTTATGAACCGATCTTATTCAAATTTCATACATCTAAATGTTTTGTCGGTCACATAAAACATGCAAAACATGAGCTAAATCGGTTTAGATTTAGATATAGCTCCCATATATATCTTTCGACCGATTTGGACTTATATGGACTCAAAAGCCAGAATTTTACCCTGAGTTGCTTCAAATTTAGCACAAGGAGTACGTTTAATAATATTGTTAACTGTGGCAAATTTGGTTAAAATCGGTTCAGATTTAGATATAGCTCCCATATATATCTTTCGTCCGATTTGCACTTATATGGCTTCAAAAGCCAGAATTTTGTCCTGATTTGATTCAAAATTTGCACAAAGTGTACGTTTAATAATATGATGAACTGTCCAAATTTGGTTGAAATCGGTTCAGATTTAGATATAGCTCCCATATATACCTTTCGTCCGATTTGCACAAAAGCCAGAGTTGAAGCCGGATTTGCTTCAAATTTTGTATATATACGCCAGAGTTGAGTAGAATGTTTCATATTTTAGACCCAATTTCAATGGGAGTTTCCTTTAGTTGACTCGATAGTTTCCACAGAGAATATATTTAATATGCTTCTTTGTCTAATTGGTTCGATTTCATATTTCACACTGTAATACCACACTTTCCACAAAACGGTCGAGTGTTAAATAAACTAGGCCAAATAATAAAGGGTGATTCTTTTGAGGTTAGGATTTTCATGCATTAGTATTTGACAGATCACGTGGGATTTCAGACATGGTGTCAAAGAGAAAGATGCTCAGTATGCTTTGACATTTCATCATGAATAGACTTACTAACGAGCAACGCTTGCAAATCATTGAATTTTATTACCAAAATCAGTGTTCGTTTCGAAATGTGTATCGCGCTTTACGTCCGATTTATGGTCTACATAATCGACCAAGTGAGCAAACAATTAATGCGATTGTGACCAAGTTTCGCACTCAGTTTACTTTATTGGACATTAAACCAACCACACGAATGCGTACAGTGCGTACAGAAGAGAATATTGCGTCTGTTTCTGAGAGTGTTGCTGAAGACCGGGAAATGTCGATTCGTCGCCGTTCGCAGCAATTGGGTTTGTGTTATTCGACCACATGGAAGATTTTACGCAAAGATCTTGGTGTAAAACCGTATAAAATACAGCTCGTGCAAGAACTGAAGCCGAACGATCTGCCACAACGTCGAATTTTCAGTGAATGGGCCCTAGAAAAGTTGGCAGAAAATCCGCTTTTTTATCGACAAATTTTGTTCAGCGATGAGGCTCATTTCTGGTTGAATGGCTACGTAAATAAGCAAAATTGCCGCATTTGGAGTGAAGAGCAACCAGAAGCCGTTCAAGAACTGCCCATGCATCCCGAAAAATGCACTGTTTGGTGTGGTTTGTACGCTGGTGGAATCATTGGACCGTATTTTTTCAAAGATGCTGTTGGACGCAACGTTACGGTGAATGGCGATCGCTATCGTTCGATGCTAACAAACTTTTTGTTGCCAAAAATGGAAGAACTGAACTTGGTTGACATGTGGTTTCAACAAGATGGCGCTACATGCCACACAGCTCGCGATTCTATGGCCATTTTGAGGGAAAACTTCGGAGAACAATTCATCTCAAGAAATGGACCGGTAAGTTGGCCACCAAGATCATGCGATTTGACGCCTTTAGACTATTTTTTGTGGGGCTACGTCAAGTCTAAAGTCTACAGAAATAAGCCAGCAACTATTCCAGCTTTGGAAGACAACATTTCCGAAGAAATTCGGGCTATTCCGGCCGAAATGCTCGAAAAAGTTGCCCAAAATTGGACTTTCCGAATGGACCACCTAAGACGCAGCCGCGGTCAACATTTAAATGAAATTATCTTCAAAAAGTAAATGTCATGGACCAATCTAACGTTTCAAATAAAGAACCGATGAGATTTTGCAAATTTTATGCGTTTTTTTTTTTTAAAAAGTTATCAAGCTCTTAACAAATCACCCTTTATATCACAACCCACAATTGACCACATATAGGAAACATTTTAAATATTAAATGTTGCATAATACGAGTAAATGTTCCTTATTTGAATAATTGTTTGCTAAGTTTAAAGACGTGAACTAAAAAAAACAAGTATATACGGCCGTAAGTTCGGCCAGGCCGAAGCTTATGCACCCTCCATCATGGATTGCGTAGAAACTTCTTCTAAACACTGCCATCCAGAATCGAATTACTTAAGTTGCGGTAACGCTTGCCGATGGCAAGGTATCTTAAAACCTCCTAACACCATCTTCTAAATTGTATGCAAGTCCATACGTGGTATATATCAAATCAAAAAAGATCGATCCAATACGTATATAATTCAGTTTGACAAAGTAGACATAAAATTTTGACAAAATGTTATACAAAAATAAAATTTTCACAAAATTTTCTATAGAAATAAAAATTTTGACAAAATTTTCTATAGAAAGAAAATTTTGACAAAAATTTCTACAGAAATAAAATTTTAACAAAATTTTCTATAGAAATAAAATCTTGGTAGATTATTTTTGGCTCGAGTGGCAACCATGATTATGAACCGAATAAAATTTGAACAAAATCTTCTATAGAAATACAATTTTGACAAAATTTTCTATAGAAATAAAATTTTGACAATGATGAAAATTTTATTATGAACCGAATAAAATTTTAACAAAATTTTCTCTAAAAATAAAATTTTGACAAAATTTTCTATAGAAATAAAATTTTGGTAGATTATTTTTGGCTCTAGTGGCAACCATGATTATGAACCGATATGGACCAATTTTTGTGTGATTGGACCAATTTTGGTATGGTTGTTAGCGACCATATACTAACACCACGTTCCTAATTTGAACCGGATCGGATGAATTTTGCTCCTCCAAGAGGCTCCGGAGGTCTAATCTGGAGAACGTTTTATATGGGGGCTATATATAATTATGGACCGATATGGACCAATTCTGGCACGGTTGTTAAAGATCATATACTAACACCATGTTCCAAATTACATCCGGATTGGATGAAATTTGCTTCTCTTGGAGACTTCGCAAGCCAAATCTGGGGATCGGTTTATATGGGGGCTATATATAATTATGAACCGATGTGGACAAATTTTTGCATGGTTGTTAGAGACCATATACCAATATCATGTACCAAATTTCAGGTGGATCGGAAGAAATTTGATTCTCTTTGAGGCTCCGCAACCCAAATCTTGGGATCGGTTTATATGGGCGCTATATATAATTATGGACCGATGTGGACCACTTTGTGCACGGTTGTTAGAGATCATATACCAATACCATGTACCAAATTTCAGCCGGATCGGATGCAATTTGCTTCTCTTTGAGGCTTCGCAAGCCAAATCTAGAGATCGGTTTATATGGGGGCTATATATAATTATGGACCGATGTGGACCAATTTTTGCATGGTTGTTAGAGACCATATACCAACATCATGAACCAAATTTCAGCCGGATCGGATGAAATTTTCTTCCCTTTGAGGCTCCACAAGCCAAATCTGGGGATAGGTTTATATGGGGGCTATATATAATTATGGACCGATGTGGACCAATTTTTGCATGGTTGTTAGTGACCATATACCAACACCATGTACCAAATTTCAGCCGGATCGGATGAAATTTGCTTCTCTTTTAGGCTCCGCAAGCCAAATCTGGGGATCGGTTTATATGGGGGCTATATATAATTATGGACCGATGTGGACCAATTTTTGTACGGTTGTTAGAGACCATATACCAATACCATGTACCAAATTTCAGCCGGATCGGATGCAATTTGCTTCTCTTTGAGGCTTCGCAAGCCAAATCTGGAGATCGGTTTATATGGGGTCTATATATAATTATGGACCGATGTAGACCAATTTTTGAATGGTTGTTAGAGACCATATACCAACATCATGTTCCAAATTTCAGCCGGATCGGATGAAATTTGCTTCTCTTTGAGGCTCCGCAAGCCAAATCTGGGGATCGGTTTATATGGGGGCTATATATAATTATGGACCGATGTGGACCAATTTTTGCATGATTGTTAGAGACCATATACCAACATCATGTACCAAATTTCAGCCGGATCGGATGAAATTTTCTTCTCTTTGAGGCTCCGCAAGCCAAATCTGGGGATCGGTTTATATGGGAGCTATATATAATTATGGACCGATGTTTACCAATTTTTGCATGATTGTTAGAGACCATATACCAACACCATATACCAAATTTCAGCCGGATCGGATGAAATATGCTTCTGTTAGAGGCTCCACAAGCCAAATCTGAGGGTCCCTTTATATGGGGGCTATACGTAAAAGTGGACCGATATGGCCCATTTTCAATACCATCCGACCTGCATCGATAACAACTACTTGTGCCAAGTTTCAAGTCGATAGCTTGTTTCGTTCCGAAGTTAGCGTGATTTCAACAGACGGACGGACGGACGGACATGCTTAGATCGACTCAGAATTTCACCACGACCCAGAATATTATGGGGTCTTAGAGCAATATTTCGATGTGTTACAAACGGAATGACAAAGTTAATATACCCCCATCCTATGATGGAGGGTATAAAATATATATATATATATATATATATATATATATATATATATATATATATATATATATATATATATATATATATATATATATATATATATATATATATATATATAATATATATATATATATATATATATATATATATATATATATATATATATATATATATATATATATATATATATATATATATATATGTATTTATATATATATATATATATATATATATATATATATATATATATATATATATATATATATATATATATATATATATATATATATATATATATATATATATATATATATATATATATATATATATATATATATATATATATATATATATATATATATATATATATATATATATATATATATATATATATATATATATATATATATATATATATATATATATATATATATATATATATATATATATATATATATATATATATATATATATATATATATATATATATATATATATATATATATATATATATAATCGGCCTTTTTTTTTTGTTAAATATTTACCCTGTATGGACTAACTTACAATTCTGAAGACGATGTTAAGAAGTTGTAAGATACCTTGCCATCAGCAGAAATTTTTACCGCAACCCAATTACTTCGATTGTGGATGACAGTCTTTAGTAAAAGTTACTATGCAATCCATGGTAGAGGGTACATAAGATTCGACTTGGCCGAACTTACGGCCATATATACTTGTTTTCCTTATTGTTGTTTCTTTGGCTAACTCTGTATGATTTTATTGTTATTTAATTTTAGCTATTTAGGCCTATCTTATTTTTGAAAAAAAAAAATCTTTTATTTCACATTCTTCCGACGTTTCTCCACTATTTGGTGCCTATTTCAAGGGATTCGTCTATTTAAACAAAGATGTTTAAAAAAGCTAACAGAAATAACAATATTTCACAATACAAATATTAATATAAAAGAGATTTATTTCAAAAACAAGTATATACAGCACTAAGTTCGGCCGGGCCGAATCTTAAATACCCACCACCATGAACCAAATATTAGGGTTTCCTTTGAAATTTCAGGAGAGCTTGAGGACTTGAGGACACTTCCCGAAGATAAATTTAAAGATTTCACCTATGAGGACTATATCAGATTCTGGATTTATAAGAACCATTTTTGTTTGAGTTTTAGAGGAATCATTAACATCTCTTGTAAGTGTGCAAGAAAATTATAAAATAACGTCTTGACTTGAAATCTTAAATCTGTAGAAGTAAAATCTGGAAATTTTACATTGAGTTTCAAGCATTTTTCATGATCAGTGCGCCTTCTACACCCTCCAGAAGTGAATTCGGTCTATATGGAGGCATTACCAATTGGACCGATAAAAACTTAATCCGATACATGTTTTTATGAGCCTAAAATACCAGAGTATTTATAATTTCAGGCAAATCAGATGAAAACTACGGTTTCTAGAAACCCAAGGGCTAAACCAAAATATGGACCCCAAGACCCCAAATCGGGAGGTCGTTTTATATGGGGACCATACCAAAACATGGACCGATACTCACAATTTTTGGCACACCTCTTTATGGTCATAAAATACCTCTAGATTTCAGGCAAATTGGATAAAAACTTCGAAATCTATAAGCCCAAGACCCCAAATCGGGAGGTCGGTTTATATGGGGACTATATCAAAACCTGGACCGATATAGCCCATCCTGCCTGCAGACAAAAGACAAAGACAAAAGACAAAAGAGTTTGTGCAAAATTTCAGCACGATTGCTTCATGATTGAAGACTGTAGCGTGATTACAACAGACAGAGGGACAGACGGACATCGCTATATCGTCTTAGAATTTCTCCCTGATCAAGAATATATATACTTTATATAGTCGGAAATCGATATTTCGATGTGTTACAAACGAAATGACAAACTTATTATACCCCGTCACCATTGTGGTGGGTATAATAAGTTAGGCCTAAATAGCTAAAATTAAATAATAATAAAATAAAATTATTAAAGCCAAACTTTTAATGCAATGTTGTTGCTTATTATGTCAATTTTAAAGATTTAAGTTAAAAAATTATTTAAAAATAAGAGTTTTCATCTGTTCAAAACATTTGCAACCAATATTAAGTGTCACATACATTTAAAAATAATTAAAGTTTTAGTAACTTTTAACGATAAATGTTAATATTTGATGCTATAGCCATGCCGTTTGACTACTCTGCGCAAGTTTTTGCCATTGGTTAGGAATAAATGGTCAATGATCCTATGGTTCGGGTTCAAATAGTGATCATAATCATTTTACAAAACTTTAATATCAATTTTTCGTTTTACAACTTTACGAAGGTAATTTTATGACTTTTACATTAGGCGACTGAACAGGTCAAGCATCCGCAATTGTTCATCGGAAATCCATTGTTTTATTACCTTAGACTTGTGCTGGAGGTCATGATCACGTTGAATAATCCATGCATACGGCACTTCCCGGAATGCTTATGGGAATATCACATGGGACAAAATGGTTTTGTAGACTTCCGACAGCATAATACCCTTGACTCTATAAATCGGGTCAATAACTTGTCCAGAAAAACACCCCCAGACCATAATATTGCCCCCCACAATGAGTGACGGAATTTTTTGTTTTTCTTCGATTAACACATTCCTCTCAACCTTCGTTCTAAATTTCTACCATCCGAGCCATGCAAGTCAAACTTTGATTCGTGGGAAAGTATAACACATTTCCACCGCTCCTCAGGTCATTTAGGTTAGGTTAAAGTGGCAGCCCGATTAAGTTTCAGGCTCACTTAGACTATTCAATCCATTGTGATACCACATTCAACTAAAAGTACCTATTATATATGGGCACTTCTAGTTGTAACCACTGAACCTTCTCTATTAGTTTCTTTTGTTGAACCAACTAGGTTGTTCCAAAAACATTAACAGACTGCTTAAGTTAACGTTTTCCTGGTCCGCCAGTAATCTAAAGCTATATGCCCCTTAAAATTCGTTACGCCTTACACAAAATGCAGAACACCCACACAAGAGGTGTTTAATTGATTTCTTTGCAAATTCGCCTATCAGGCAGCGACCCGTTATAGCAGATATCAGGAGTGATATCTGACATCTTGAGAACACTAGTATATCCAGCGTGCGGTTCAAGTTTAAATGGGGCCATATTTGCTTGGTGCCGTTACAACCCTTGCAATTCTCCCATCGAACATTTGCCATCATGACAGCCTTCTCACGCAGTAAGTGTTTGCAGGTAGCCAGAGACATACCAACAGATTCTAGTTCCCCTGGAATATGTAAGGTAGTTCCTAGCTTTGCTAACTCATCTGCTTCGCAGTTCCCCGGTATATTCCTATGGCCAGGCACCCATATTAGGTGAATATTGTACTGCTCAGCCATCTCGTTGAGAGATTTGCGGCAGTCGATGGCCGTTTTCGAGTTAAGGAACACAGAGTCCAAGGATTTTATTGCAGGTTGGCTGTCTCAGTATATATTAATGCCAACATTTTTTGGAACATTACCTCTCAGCCAATTCGCCACCTCTCTTATTGCTAATATTTCAGCCTGAAAAACACTACAGTGATTGGGTAATATTTTCGCTATTCGAAGTTCCAGATCTTTAGAGTACACTCCGACACCCACTTGTCCATCCAATTTGGAGCCATCAGTGTAGAAATCTATATATCTTTTATTCCCCGGGGTCTCTGTACACCACGCCTGACTGTATTTTTTTCCGACCACAGCGATAGCTCACGCAACCGCACAGTCGTTGTTGCAGCTGACTGTTTGACCAAAATGTCTAAAGGCAATAGATGCAGCATGACATTAAGGGAATCTGTTCCAGTCTTACAGGATGCGCCTGAGATACACAAGCACGCCATACGCTGAACTTTATCTAAACCTGTCGGTTGCTGAAGTGCCGGCCACCAGACTACAACACCATATAGCATTATAGGTCTAACCACTTTTCCTATTGCCTTTTTGCACGAGTACAAAGCTACCGTGGTTTTTCTCGCTCTTTCTTCAATATTAAGCCTAAAGTTCAGCTTTCTGTCCAGAATAACGCCAAGGAATTTTGCACACTCATCAAAGGGAATTTCTCCATGGGCTTAACCGTGGAAGTTTTACGATCTTTGCAGTACATGACTAATTCTGTCTTTGCAGGATTTACTCCAAGATCATTATCTTTCGCCCATTTCTCAGTCATCTGGAGGGCTATCTGTATAACATCTCTGATTGTGAATGGGAATTTTCCCCTGGGAATTTTCCGATTTTATTCTTTCTTTTTCTAGGGAAACCAGAAGGTTGTTTATGGCAACATTCCAAAGAAGAGCCCAGCAAAAAAATAGCTTCCAAAAAAGTAGTTTGGATCCCCAATCTGTGATCCGGATGTAGTGCAAACTTGGATCATCTCCAATGAATTTTACATGGGCTTGTCATAGGACGGAAGTTCTCCCTTTTTGGATCCTTTGTATTGCTTTAGAAGTTGTGCCCTGGAAGTTAATTTGAATGAAGAAATTTAAAAAGCGAAAAAAAAAAACATTTTTTTTCAACCAATTTCAATTTTTTTTCATCCATATGTTTTATTACACAATTATTTTCCTATTATCTAATTTTTACAATTTGAAAAACTTTTTCGCTCCGACCAGGGTTTAAACCTGGGTTTGCTGGCACCATAACAGAACGTCTTAGCATACTCAGCCAGAAACGTCATTGAACATAAAGCGTCGAAATGTCAATTCAAATGTTTGTGATATGATCGTAATATGACGCCAATGAATAACATTCTAATTGCTTCTCGAGATGTTCTTTATTAGTATGAACGAACGAAACAAGCTATAGACTTGAAACTTGGCACAAGTAGTTGTTATTGATGTAGGTCGGATGATATTGTAAATGGGCCATATCGGTCCATTTTTACGTATAGACCCCATATAAACGGACCCCCAAATTTGGCTTGCGAGGCCTCTAAGAAAAGCAAATTTCATCCGATCCGGCTGAAATTTGGTACATGGTGTTAGTATATGGTCTCTAACAACCATGCAAAAATTGGTCCACATCGGTCCATAATTATATGTAGCCCCCATATAAACCGATCCCCCGATTTGGCTTGCAGATCCTCTAAGAGAAATAAATTTCATCCGATCCGGCTGAAATTTGGTACATAATGTTAGTATATGGTCTCTAATGACCATGCAAAAATTGGTCCATATCGGTCCATAATTATATATAGCCCTCATATAAACCGATCACCAGATTTGACCTCCGGAGTCTTTTGGAAGACCAAAATTCATCTGATTGAGTTGAAAGTTGGCACGTGATGTTAATATATGGCGTCAAACACCCATGCAAAAATTGGTCGATATCAGTCCATAATTATATATAGGCCCCCTATAAACCGATCCCCAGATTTGACCTCCGGAGCACCTTGGAAGAGCAAAATTCTTCCCATTCGGTTGAAATTTGGTACGTGATGTTAGTATATGGTATTCAACAACCATGCAGGAATTGGTTCCTATCAGTCCATAATTATATATATAGCTCCCATATAAACCGATCGCTAGATTTGACCTCCGGTGCCTTTTGGAGCAGCAAAATTCATCCGATCTGGTTGAAATTTGGTACGTGGTGGTAGTATATGATATTTAACAACCATGCCAAAAGTGGTCCATATCAGTCCATAATCATTTATAGCCCCCATATAAACTGATCGCGAGATTTGGTTTTGGAGCCTCTTGGAGGAGCAAATTTCATCCGAGTGAGTTGAAATTTGTGGATGACAGTCTTTCGTAGAAGTTTCTACGCAATCCATGGTTGAGGGTACATAAGATTCGGCCTGGCCGAACTTACGGCCGTATATACTTGTTATTTTTTATTTTCGGCATATATTTTCGTATAAATATATTTTTTCCATTAAAAATCATCAAAAAAATTAAAAATTCTCGTAATTTGCAAAACCTTCTCAAAAGAACTTCCATGGAAGCGAAAAAGTCCAACGGCACAGGTTCAAATCCCAGCGGGGATTAAATTTATTTTTTTATTATTTTTTTTACTTTTTTTTATTAATTTCTATTTTTTTTTAGTTTTTTATTAGTTTTCTATTTTTTTTTTGTAAAATTTGCACTTAAAATAGCCTGATTACGTTCTTTCTAATACCCACCAAAAAAAAATCGTCGCCAAAAAAGTAATTAAAATGTTCTTTTTGGATCCGGAAGTGGTGCAAAATTGACGCAGAAGCGATGAATTTAACATGGGCTTGTCGTAGGGCGGAAGTCCTTCATTTTCAACAGCCGTTCCACTGAATTTGCATCACTTCTTTAGGTGTGATCCGAATTCAATTTTTGGATGTAAATTAAAAAATTCTGTGATATATTGTCAAATAAATAATTTTTATAATTTTTTATAATTTTTAATGGATTCTAACGCTTGTCGGAAACGTTTGACCTCAAATATTTTCAAAAATGCACAATTTTTTCAGATTGGATTTAGCATTTTCTTCGACAAAATTTAAATGATTTGTACCATTTTATGAATTCTTACTCTGTTTTTAACTTATTTGAAACAAAAAAAGTTAAAATTACCCATTAAAAGTACGAAAAAACCAAGTTATACAATATTAAATTAAAAGAACTTCCAGTGTAGTTAAAATAAAAAACATCATTGGGAGTGCATCTTCTGGAAGTGCTTTTAAAGTTGTGCCTTTGGAAGAACTTCCAAATTTTTTTGCTGGGTACTTGTCCACAAATACTGCATCGGAAGTAGAAAAAAATCATTGGGGGATCCCAAGATGCGCTTTAGAAGGAATGTTTGTGCACTTGTCCAAAAGGACTGCATCGGAAGTGGAAAAAAATTATTGGGGGCTCCCACGATGCGCTTTAGAAGAAATGTTTGTGGACTTGTTCAAAAGGACTGCATCGGAAGTTTGAAAAAACTCGATGGGGGATGCTGGGATGGGCTTTAAAAGAAATTTTTGTGGAACAACTTCCAATTTTTTTTTGCTGGGAGGTGATAGAACTCCTCCTTGGGGAGTGCCTCTGTTCACATACCTTTGTATGTTTGCTTGTCCTAGTGTGGACGAAATACTTCTCCTCATTAGCAGTTCGTCTAGCAGCCTAAGTATACCTGGATCAACATTCAGAGTTGCCAGTCCATTTAATATAGAGCTCATATTTGTCTCTGGTATATCCGGTATCATCATATCGAACGATTCCCTATACCTATTCCAATCAGCTTTCCTAACATTTGGCGGAAATATGGTCTTAGTGGTATGAACATCTAATTTGAAACTGATGTAGCGATGATCTGAGAAGCTATGTTTCCCCAAAACTTGCCACTCAGATATCTCATCATTCAGTTCTTGCCTATTTTTGGTGACGAAGGTAGCTGCATCTCCCTTATTGCAAACTACCAGGTTAGTACACAAAATGAACTCCTTTAGCGACTCTCCCTTTGCATTAGTATCACTACTTCCCCAAATACTATGATGTGCATTTGCATCACATCCCATAATGAGTTTTGTCTAGTTTTTAGTGACTCCTCAACTAAGGTCTTAATGGCACATGGAGAAATCTCCCTATCATGTCCCATATAGACCGAAGATACCCAATATTTGCATTTGGCTATCTCTAGACTGGCTACGACATTGTCTACGTTGCTCAATGAAGAGGTCAGAAATAAGTTTAATTCGCAATTATACACTGTTAGAAAAATATGTTTTTCATATGTTCCGATATAAACAAAATGTGTTTCGGGCACAATTTTAAAACACAATATATTTAAGTGCGAACATGTAATGTTCCTAAACTAACACTAAATGTTTGGGACATCTATGTTAGAATATATTATGTTTGGGGCATGAATGTCTCATAAAAATCATATCTGTGAATGCAAACATACATAAATTTACAAATTTCGACTAAACATACATATGTTGTGATATTTTATTCAAAAGCGACAGAGAGAGTATAGAGAAAGAAATAGAGATGGAAACCGGGAGAGTTGACAAAAGATATCAACATAACACAGCGAAAGAATCAAAAGAGGACAATTTCTGTGAAACCGCTTGTATGTTGTTTCGGAAAACTGTTTTATGATAAGGCCAAAAATTTGATATGCTTAGGTCTAAATATTATTTAATTTGAATAAAGAGAATATTCATTCACACAAAAAATATCAATTAATTTGATTGTCAATAGAATTAAAATTATGTTTAAATTTGAGCTAACAACGTAATTTGTAAATACAATTACGATTTTAGTCACTTTAGCAACCAATTTTGTTATATCAACAAAAATTTTGTTGAACTTAAAAATTTTCTATAACAACAATTTATTGTTAGCTCAAAAATTATAATATTATTTTCGGTGTTCGGAACCAAGAGAATAGACATTTGAAAAACAAACAGCATATGTTTTCGCCTTGAGAGCAGCATTTTATGTATGTGTGGACATGTGTTTTGTTTATCATTTTGGCATTATGGGCACAATTTTTTTCTTGGTTCGTTAAAAGGAATCAGGGGTCTTTATAAAAATAATGAAAGGGTACTATACTCTTTTTAGAGTTGGGACAGTAAAATGAAATAAGGAGGAAATAGTGAAAAATTACACAGTAAAATGTATAAAAACAAAGTTTAGTTCCTCTTTATTAATAAGTAGTCCACGAGGAGTTGACGAACACCTTCAAATATAAAAGCGGGCATTAAGTTCGAGCTTTGCAGCTAAAACAATTTAAAATGTTTATTTTCTTTAAAATGAATTATTAAAGAGAAATAAAAGGCATTTTAGAGCGATGGTGTTAAATGCTAGTAAAAAACTGTTCACGCCTAAATAAATTTATGTTTATATTATAAAATTATATATGTATGTTTATACTCGACTCCACGTCCTTCTTTTGTTAGAGTTTTTGAATTCCTTCCAAAATTTCAAACTTTTATACTAAAAACAGTTTTATGTTACAAAATTGCTATTTTTGCAATAAAAAAATAATATTTTATCCAAAAGCTCAGTTCATTTCGTTTATATCAAGCACTGTTACTGACTATAAATCTTTAATAACCCACATTTCGAGTTTCATTATAAAAATTTAATATAGTATAAATATAAATGTGTAAATTAAAAAAAAAATGTGTTCGGTCGGAGCAGGGGTTGAACCCACGACCCTTTGCATGCAAGGCAGACATGGTTAAAGTGGCAGCCCGATTAAGATTCAGGCTCACTTAGACTATTCAGTCCATTGTGATGAGGCAGACATGCTAACCACTGCTCTACGTGGCAAAGAAATTTATGTTTCTGTTAAATAATGTTATGTTTGCATGAGCTCGTGGGCGCTGTATGGTCCTCGGTTAGATTCTCCGTGCAGGCGAAAGGTAAAATTTAAAAAAATTATAAAAGTGAATAATTTCTTCAACATTATTTGTATTACAGAAAAAGGTGCCAAGAACTAAAATATTTCGTGGAAGTGAAAATTACGAGTATGTTGTGCTCATTCACAATCGTTTTTGGGAAAAATTTTTCCAAGCACATAATATTTTTGGGCTCAATAGAAGTATATCTATGTCTCCTTTCATCAGGAGAATTTTTAAGGCAGCATAAGCAGCCTTACAATGGTGAAGATTTATCAGGAGGAACCGTAGAATCATCCAATTTTTTTTATCGACTAACTCCAAAGCGGCTCCTTCCTAAACGTCACTAATTAGCATCAAAGCAGCTTTAAAGCAATCCATAGACCTCTTGTCCGCAAATGCTATTAACTTATATTGTCCTTGATACCATCCTGCATCGTGCCGTCGAAGACTGGTCCGGGAAACTTTTTTCGCACCTCTGAGTAGACACCAGACATCGTGTTCTCAATTTCCCCATTTTTGCTTTGAAACCATACCGTCCAATGCTCCTTTATTAATGATAACCATCACAAGGCTATCTTTTGCAACTGAGGTAAACGATCTTTGATCCCGTGTAGAGGATTGCAGTTCATCCGATGATCGTTCCATTTTGCAAGCTTCAAGAATTCCTTGAGCCCATTTTAAGGAATCGTTTTGCTTAACCGACAACGTACTTGGGTCGGCAGATCCTAATTTCTTTAGGAGAAACAAAGCATTTCTGCGTTCTTTGAACTTCTTTCGTGAGGGATTACCTCCTTTTGATGTCGTTACCATAGAAAAGGTTCGACTTGCCAAAGTTTCGCCACATGTCGACACGTCTACAGGTCGACTAATTGGTCCTGACTCTTGGTCACTGCCCAAATTTAGGTATTTTTGGTCATTCAAGGTATTTTTGTGAAAATTGAAGGCAGAAATAAGTGGTTTTAGACATTTTTGTACAATCTCATTCCGACTTCTAAAGCTCTACGTCTGATCGCTATGGTTGTTGACTCATTTAGATAATATTTGATTGAATTGAATTTGATTATATCATTTTCTTCTGGCGTAGTCTTAGGGTTTCTTCTACCTCTGTGCACAGTTTTGGTGTATCCTCTGTTTATAACTTGAGGCGCAATTGACTCTTGGGCAATTTTCTCTTCCGAAATTCATGTTTGTGATACCCCAACTTTAAAATCATCGATATTTTGCCATTTTATCGATTTTTCCTAAAAATAGAACATAAAGGCCTATGGCGACCAAATTAGGCAATGTACTTAACTATATTCCAACTGTGCACTTTTTGTAAGTTTAATCTAGCCTCTTATATGTAGGTCCTTATAAGTATTTCAGGTAAAAAATATAAACAATAATGCCCTTAAAGAAGAAAATATTACAGGGTGCTAGGTAGTTGCAAATGTTTTCAAAAAGTCGAATCATACGATTCTTCACCTTTCGGGAAATACCAATATTTTATAACAGCCCAGCAAAAAAATTTGGAAGTTCTTCCAAAGGCACAACTTTAAAAGCACTTCCAGAAGATGCACTCCCATTGATGTTCTTTATTTTAACTACCCAGGAAGTTCTTTTAATTCAATTTTTTATAACTTGATTTGTTCATACTTTTAATGGGTAATTTTAACTTGTTTTGTTTCAAATAGATTAAAAACAGAGTAAAATTTCATAAAATGGTACAAATCATTTAAATTTTGTCGAAAAAAATGCTAAATTCAATCTGAAAAAATTGTGAATTTTTGAAAATATTTGAGGTCAAAAGTTTCCAACAAGCGTTAGAATCCATTAAAAATTATAAAAAATTATTTATTTGACAAAATATAACAGAATTTTTTAATTTACACCCAAAACACTGAATTCGGATTACACCTAAAGAAGTGATGCAAATTCAGTGCAACGGCTGTTGAAATGGAGGACTTCCGTCCTATGACAAGCCCATGTTAAATTCATCGCTTCTGCGTCAATTATGCACCACTTTCGGATCCAAAAAGAACATTTTCATTACTTTTTTGGTGACGCTTTTTTTGCTGGGAGCCCATTCATTTAACCAATAAGAATTAGGAAATACCACTCCACAAAGATTATTTTTTAAGTGGAAGCGAAACAATAAAATTATTATGATGGAAGATATACCTAGATTAAATTCATAGTAGGGGTAGTTGCAAATGTTTTGTGCTGTTCAAAACATTTGCACCATTTGTATATTAATTTAGAAATAACCTATGTTTAGAAAGAGAGACCTAGAGAGTATGCTGCAAGTAAAAAATGAAAGTAACCAATTGGCGTCTTAAAAATATATATATTCACAAAGAAAATACCCTTCAATTTTTTTCTACCAGTGTCTGTCTAAAACATAATATGTTTGAACAATACAAACAATATTTTGCTTGGACCAATCCTGAAAATATATATGCTTGAATCAGTATGTTACAGAAGCGATTTTTTTTTGTATAAGGTTGTACAAGAACTTTTATCTATAAGAAGAATCGCATATACGAAGTAAGCTGGTTTTTTACTTTTCCATATTTCGTTTGTCATTTGTCGGTGCTGGAATTACCTTAGCTAGTTTCCATGCTGTTGCGAATGTACTGGAAATGTCTGTTATATATTTTATTATATAATGAGTAAGTAAATAAACAAACTATAGATTAATATTAAGCCGCTATCCGTTTCTGTTTTGTTTGATATTTTTGTAGTCACAGTATTTCTATCAATGCATAAAATAATGTCATTGCCAATCAGAAAATGCCTTGTACTATGTTACATATAAATGACCCTATCTAGGAGTAAACAATCCCATTTTGTTATACTCAATTTCTTGGATCGACAGAGTTTGTGGTGTGGTTCCTCTTGGGTTCGATTCAAGTGTTCTTTGCTCCAACTTTTAGAAGATGGTTCTCGGATTCATATGTAATCTGGTGTTTCCTTCCTTGTGGTTTGTTTTAATGCCATTCTGGGCATGTACACAATTGTGCCTCTTAACTTTCATTACTCCTTTGAGTACATCACCCGTTCTTATTGTCTGGAAGTTGTGTAAACTTTCGGTAGATGTGTGTGTGTGTGTATAAAGATCAATGTACATGTGTGAAATGTCCTTTAGTTTTCTTGTGCTATTAACAGGATGGTGTGCAATATTTTTCCCAATATCGAGGTGTAAAATATTCTCGCAATTTCCTAAAATTTTTTGCTCGTCAGCACATTCCCAAACATCTTCAAGAAACTAATTTGTGTCGAGGTATTGCAGATGCTGAGTTTTCATTGTTTAAGGATATGCTTGGGCAGAAGTTGTTAGCATTTCTCTCATGTGTGTTGATTTCATCTAAGAATCATCCTCTATGTTTATTAAGCAATACCAAAACATCTAAGGTAACAATACACATCTTTTACTACGGATGGATGGCGTAGATTGTTGAAAGACGATTCCATAAGGAAATTGCAATGTCCATAAAATTATTTTTTTTTCAATCGAAATGTGTTTAATTTAACGCAAGAACTACTTGTCAGTTGTGTATATCGCCCGAACGATAGCATATCATTTGGTAGCTTTTTCACTGACCTGGCATCGTTGACGGTGGCATATACGGACGTTATTATTACAGGAGATTTCAATTCCAACTTGCTGACTAACACGACTTTGTCACTGGAAATGTCAACGTTGGGCCAGTCTATCGTGAACGCATCTACGCCAACACACCATACAACTACCAATAGCACGCTGCTTGATCTTTTCTTTGTCAGTAGTATAGGTGATGTGCTGCTCTATGATCAGCTGTCAGCCTCCTGTTTTTCCAAGCACTATCTTATCTTCATGACATACAACTTTCGGGTTATACGATGTGATCAGGAGTATTCGTACAGGGATTTCAGGAATTCAAATTACGATGCCTTGGGGCAACTTTTCTTGGATATAAACTGGGAGGATATATATTGTTGTCCCACGGCTGAGGAACAGGTCACTTTTCTTAATAGTAACATATTGCATCTTTATGATACTTGCGTACCTACTCGGACGAAACGTATAACTCCGAAGTCGAAACCGTGGTTCAACAGTGGAATTAGATGTGCCATAGAGAGGAGGGATATGGCCTACATGAGGTGGAAAAGTTTCAAATCGCCTGCTCTGAAGGACGAATTCCATGCAATCAGGAGTAGTGTAAATTCCATGATTAAAGAGGCAAAAATTCGTTACTACTCTTCCCGTTTTAGTTCTGCTGTTGAATCAAGGGCTAAATGGAGACTGATAAAAGACATAGGTATTGGTAGATCCGACAATATTTCTGACTGTAGAATTGATGTTAATGAGCTAAACGAATCTTTTATTAAGACACTGACGACTGATATTGATATTTCCTTTTATGATGACGACCTTAGTGAGATTATTCATTCTGACGACTTATACGGATTTGAGTTTAATTGTGTGGGGGTGTCTGATGTTTTACGGGTTTTTGCGGGTGTGAGGTCTAACGCGATAGGAAGTGACGGGATAGATCCAAAGTTTATGAGGATACTGCTGCCATACATTGTAAGATATATCACTTATATTTTCAACACCATTCTCACCACCAGCTCTTTCCCCAAGAGTTGGAAGCATGCCAAGGTGATTCCTCTTCCAAAGTCTGTAACGGAATATCGTCCAATAGCGCTTCTGCCGTATATCTCCAAGATCATTGAGAAGTTATAGCATGATCAGATGATGGGACACTTGACGCAATTCTCTTTGATATCGACTAGACAATCAGGTTTCCGCCCAGGACATGGCTGTATCACTGCCCTAACGGACGTGTGTGAGGATTTGAGGACTGAATTAGACAGTGGTAAGGTTGGGTTTCTTGTTTTACTGGACCATTCGAAAGCATTCGACACCGTCAATCATTCCCTATTATGTTTGAAATTGGGAAAGTTCTTCAATTTCTCTTCTCGTTCTGTCCGCCTGCTGAATTCTTATTTAAGTGAACGAACACAGTCTGTGCATAATCGGACATGTGTCTCTGATGTTCGTTCATGTTTAAAGGGTGTTCTCCAGGGATCTGTTCTTGGCCCCCTGCTTTTTTCCGTTTATATCAACGACCTTCCATTGCGTTTGAACCATTGTAGGATACACATGTATGCCGATGACGTTCAGGTCTACATAACAGGGGATTCTGGGACAATGTACGATAAGGCTACTTTATTAAATGACGATCTGACCACAGTTCAGAGATGGGCGACAGCAAACGGTCTCTACCTTAACCCCAGGAAAACCAAATGTCTTGTTTTGGGTAAACGCGGTTTTCAACTTCCAAGTGATATCGATATCGTTCTCAACGGCCAGAGGATAGAGATTGTGAACTCAGTGAAGAACTTGGGTATTACGTTAAATAGCACTCTTACTTGGACGAACCATATGAATAATGTTATAGGGCAGGCATATTCAAAACTAAGCTCTTTGTGGCATATCCAGCACCTAACTCCACTAAATATTCAAATTCTTTTGGCGAAATGTGTGATTATTCCGAGTTTATTATATGGATGTGAGCTATTTGCGAGATGTGAGCTGCAAGTTAAAGGAAAATGAATGTTTTATATAACAATATAATTAGATATGTGTATCGACTTAATCGTTTCGAACATATCTCCCGGTACAGTAGCTTACTCTACGGTATGTCTTTGGAAAATCTGCTTAAATACAGGACTATTTTGTTTCTTCATAAAATTATATATACTCGGAAACCTCATTATCTCTACGAGAGGCTTCAGTTTGCGAGATCCAATCGGGGCAAGACATTGACTCCATTTCGGTATCGATCCATGTTTTTGGAATGACACTTTTTTATAAATGCAGTGCGACTCTGGAATGTTCTTCCATATAGTCTACAGCTTAACAGCAACACATATCTTTTTAAGGAAAAACTTATTACTTATCTTATCTATGCTAACTTTTACTTAATTTTTTTTTTACTTTTTGTTTTATACAAAATAATTATCATAATGTTATATCTCTATTCAAAATTTTATTTTAATTAAACTTTGTTTATTTAATTATTTATTTATTTTTATTATTATTTTTTTTATTTTTTTCCATTAATTTAATTTAATTGTATTAATTGCCTTTTTATATTATTTGGAATCTTTTTAATACTTATACATTTTTATTTATATTAAGATGTGGAGAATATCGTAATTGTATCATATAATTCATGTACTTTAATTTATAAGATCTAAATCTTGTTGTGCATGATAAAATAAAAAAACAAACAAAAAAAAAAAAAGAAAGAAATGATACTACCAACACTCATACCGTACATTACGTATATCTTCAACAATATAATAACCAAATCTAATTTTCCCTTATCATGGAAAACTACAAAGGTAATTCCATTACCAAAAGCCAACAAAGAATTTCGCCCTTTTTCAATATTATCTTTTATGTCAAAGGCACTTCAAAAATTGTTATAAACTCAAATTGAAAGTTTTCTCTTCCAGAAAAATCTGTTATCATCATGGCAATCCGGTTTCAGACCTAAAAGAAGTTGTACAACTGCACTAATTCAAGTAACTGAAGAAATCAGGAAATATATAGACAAAAACTTAATAACATATTTGGTTCTACTTGATCATAGCAAGGCGTTTGACATGATTAACCACTCCATACTTTTTACAAAACTTGAAAAACTTTTCTTTTTCTCGTCTTCTGCATGTCGTCTCATTGCATCGTACCTGAATAACCGATCTCAAGCAGTTTGTTTAAATGCCAACTTTTTAAAAAATAAAGCAATAACAAGGTTTTACTTTGGGTCCCCTCCTTTTCTGCATAAACATAAAAGATTTACCAGATGTACTCAAACAATGCAAAATCCATATGTACGCTGACGATGTCCAACTATACCATAGTGATACTGCTGATAATTTTTCTATGATTGTTGATACTATAAATGAGGACTTAGAATTTATCAATACATGGGCTCTAAATAATGGACTCAGTATTAATCCAAATAAATCCAAATGCATAATAATAAGTAAACGAGTTTGCCCTATACCCGTTCGTGAAGTAAAGCCAAATGGCAACACTATAAAATATGTGCCTTCATCTACCAACCTGGGAATACGAGTAATAGTCAATGAAAAACACAAAAACAAAGCCTTTTTTCGGAAGGTTCAAGTGTGGTTCATTGTTGGGTTTAATGAACTGCCTGAATTTATTCTGATAATTGGTTGATAGTTTTGCTGCAAGTAGAGGATGCTGATGAGGAATGTGGCAATTCCGAAACGTGCGTCCATCCAACCATCTTGCAGTCTATAGGGCTTTGCCCAAATAAATTTGACAAACATTATTTTCCTCTGTTGATTAAGCTACACTTGTAGTTTAGTCAATGTATGGTTTTAAGCTGAAATAAAAAAACAACAACAATGGTCAATGAAAAACTTAATTGGTAACGGGATGTTAAGAAATCTTTGAATCGTTAAATCAGCAACACCTTTCGAAATTCGAATGCTACACTGTTAGAAAAATATGTTTTTCATATGTTCCGATATAAACAAAATGTGTTTCGGGCACAATTTTTAAACACAATATATTTAAGTGCAAACATATAATGTTCCTAAACTAACACTAAATGTTTGGGACACATATGTTAATATGTTAGAACATATTATGTTTGGCTCATGAATGTTTCATAAAAATAATATGTGTGAATGTAAACATATATACATTTACAAATTTCGAGTAAACATATATATGTTGTAATATTTTATTTAGAGAGCAACAGAGAGAGTATAGAGAAAGAAATAGAGATGGAAACCGGGAGGGTTGACGAAAGAAATCAACATAACACATCGAGATAATCAAAAGGCCAAAAATTTGATATGCTTAAGTCTAAATATTATTTAATTTGAATATTAGAATGACTATTCGCAATAAAGAGAAAATTGTAAATGCATTTAAAATAGTGTTAAATGCTAGTAAAAAATTGTTCACTCCTAAATAAATTTATGTGTATGTTTATTATAAAATTATTTATATATTTATGTTTGTGCTCGACTCCACGTTCTTCTTTCGTTAGCGTTTTTGAATTCCTTTCAAAATTTCAAACTTTTATATAAAACAGTTTTTTGTTACAAAATTGTTATTTATGCAATAAAAAATAATATTTTATCCAAAAGCTCAGTCCATTTCGTTTATATCAAGCACTGTTTCTGACTGTAAATCTTTAATAACCCACATTTCAAAGTTTCATTATAAAAATTTAATATAGTATAAATATAAATGTGTAAATTAAAAAAAAAATTGGTTCGGTCGGAGCAGGGATTGAACCCACGACCCTTTGCATGCAAGTCAGACATGCGAACCACTCTTCCACGTGGCCAACAAATGTATGTTTCTTGTAAATAATGTTATGTTTGCATGGTCTCGTGGGCGCTGCAAACTATGCTATATAAATGTAACTCATAACGATAATTGTCTACTGGTGACTGTAACAGCCACGTAGCCCAGTGGTAGTGTGTCGGCTTACAAATTCCATGGTTCCCGGTTCGATTCTCCGTCAAGGCGAAAGGTAAAATTTTAAAAAATTATAAAATTGAATAATTTCTTCAACATTATTTGTATCACAGAAAAAGGTGCCAAGAACTAAGTGAAAATTATGTGAGAGAATGACCACAATATTCTTGGGGAGAAAATTCTTCCAAGCATATAATATTTTTGGGCTCAAAACGCTTCCAAACATAAAATATGTTCACATGAAACAAACATATTAATGTTTCGGCAGTATCCAATAATATATGTGCTTCCTGCAAAATATGTTTGGAACACATGTTAGAGAAGCGATTTTTTTTGAGGGTGTACTAGCCAAAACATATCTGATACCAACATTATTATATGGTGCTAAAGTATTTTCTAATTGTAGCTATGCCGATTCGCATTCAAAATATTAAACATTAGTTTTGAGAATTTGCTGAAATATAAAAATTTGGTATTCCTACATAAACTAATTTATACCAACCAAAGAAACTGGAAATCTATATGAAAAATTATCTTTTGCCAGATCGAACAGAGGAAAGAAGATTATACAAACAAAATTTAAAAGTCTAATATCTGAAAGACAATTTTTCATTCCAACCATACGTCTATGGCACAATCTACCTCACCATATCCAAACAATTAGCAACGTTTCTATATTTAACAAGTAGATACGGCCGTAAGTTCGGCCAGGCCGAATCTTATGTACCCTCCACCATGGATTGCGTAGAAACTTCTACGAAAGACTGTCATCCACAATCGAATTACTTGGGTTGTGGTATCTTAAAACTTCTTAACATCGTTTTCTAAATTGTGAGTTAGTCCATACGTGGTATATATTAGACAAAAAAGTTATGTATAGTTAAGTCTACAAATAATTACGAATCGATATGGACTTTTTGCACGGTACGTAGAGAGCCAGAATTGAAATATGGGGGTCGCTTATATGGGGGCTACATACAATTATGAACTTGATATGGACCAATTTTGGTGTGATTGGAATCGATTTATCTGAGTGCCATATATAACTATAGACCGATATGGACCTATTTACGCATGGTTGTTAACGACCATATACTAGCGCAATGTACCAAATTTCAACTCACTCGGATGAAATTTGCTCCTCCAAGAGGCTCCAAAACAAAATCTTGGGATCGGTTCATATGGGGTTATATATGATTATGGACTGATATGGACCACTTTTGGCATGGTTTTTAAATATCATATACGATCACCACGTACCAAATTTCAATCAGATCGGATGAATTTTGCTTCTCCAAAAGGCACCGGAGGTCAAATCTGGGGATCGGTTTATATGGGAGCTATATATAATTATGGGCTGATAGGAACCAATTCCTGCATGGTTGTTGGATACCATATACTAACATCACGTACCAAATTTCAACCGAATGGGAAGAATTTTGCTCTTCCAAGGGGCTCTGGAGGTCAAATCTGAGGATCGGTTTATATAAGGGCTATATATAATTATGGACCGATACCGACCAATTTTTGCATGGGAGTTTGAGGCCATATATTAACACCACGTACCAAATTTCAACTGAATCAGATGAATTTTGGTCTTCCAAGAGGCTCCGGAGGTCAAATCTGGTGATCGGTTTATATGGGGGCTATATATAATTATGGACCGATGTGGACCAATTTTTGCATGGTTGTTAGAGACCATATACTAACACCATGTACCAAATTTCAGACGGATCGGATGAAATTTGCTTCTCTTAGAGGCCTCGCAAGCCAAATCGGGGATCGGTTTATATGGGGGCTATATATAATTATGGACCGATGTGGACCAATTTTTGCATGGTTGTTAGAGACCACATACTAACACCAAGTACAAAATTTCAGCCGGATCGGATGAAATTTGCTTCTCTTAAAGGCCTCGCAAGCCTATACGTAAAAGTGGACCGATATGGCCCATTTGCAATACCATCCGACCTACATCAATAACAACTACTTGTGCAAAGTTTCAAGTTGATAGCTTGTTTCGTTCGGAAGTTAGCGTGATTTCAACAGACGGACGGACGGACATGCTCAGATCGACTCAGAATTTCACCACGACCCAGAATATATATACTTTATGGGGTCTTAGAGCAATATTTCGATGTGTTACAAACGGAATGACAAAGTTAATATACCTATCCTATGGTGGAGGGTATAAAAAGGAGTTAATTAAAATTTTCAATTAATATTAATTTTCATAATAGATATATAGTTATAATTTAATATTACGTTTATAAAATCCACCGATTGCCATTGTTTAAATCTGCAAATTACCCTAGCACATATCTGATAAGATTTAGCTCTTGTTGTGTTAGGTTTACAAATAAATAAATAAAATAAAATAAAATAAATTCTATGCACCCACACCCTCAAAAAACATCATTTTTGTAACATAGACACCAAACACATTTTGCTTCAAGTATATATATTTTCAGGATTGGTCCAAATAAAATATTGTTTGTATTGTTCAAACATATTATATTTCACCTTAGGGCATAGAAAAAAAATTTTATGAAATTTTCTTTGAATGAATATATTTTTTAGGGGCCAATTGGTTACATCCATTATATTATTTGCAGCATACTCTCTATGTCTCTCTTTCTAAACACATATATGTTTATAGGCTATTTCTAAATTAATATATGTTTGCATCTAAGCATATTATATTTAGAAACATTTTATGTCCCAAACATATTATGTTCTAACATATTAACATAAATGTCACAAACATGTTATGCTAGGTTAGGTTAGGTTAGGTTAAAGTGGCAGCCCGATTAAATTTCAGGCTCACTTAGACTATTCAGTCCATTGTGATACCACATTTAACTAAAAGTACCTATTACATATGGGCACTTCTAGTCTTAACCACTGAACCTTCTCTATTATTTACTCTTGTGTAACCAACCAGATTGCTCCAAAAACATTAACAAACTGCTTAAGTTAACGTTTTCCAGGTCAGCCAGTAATCTAAAGCTATATGCTCCTAAAATTCGCTTACGCCTTACACAAAAAGCAGGACACTCACACAGGAGGTGTTTAATTGATTCCTTTTCCTCCACATCATGACAGCTTATACAATAGTCATTATACCTCACACCTATAGTTTTTGCAAATTCGCCTATCAGGCAGTGACCCGTTATAGCAGATATCAGGAGTGCTATCTGTCGCCTTGAGAACACTAGCATATCTAGTGTGCGGTTTAAGTTTAAATGGGGCCATATTTGCTTGGTGTCGTTACAACCCTTGCAATTTCCCCATCGAATATTGGCCATCATAACAGCCTTCTCACGAAGTAAGAGCTTGCAGGTGGCCAGAGGCATACCAACAGATTCTAGTTCCCCTGCTTCGCAGTTCCCCGGTATGTTCCTATGGCCAGGTACCCATATTAGGTGAATATTGTACTGCTCAGCCATCTCGTTGAGAGATTTGCGGCAGTCTATGGCCGTTTTCGAGTTAAGGAACACAGAGTCCAAGGATTTTATTGCAGGTTGACTGTCTGAGTATATATTAATGCCAATATTTGTTGGAACATTACTTCTCAGCCAATTCACCACTTCTCTTATTGCCAATATTTCAGCCTGAAAAACACTACAGTGATTAGGTAATCTTTTCGCTATTCGAATTTCCAGATCTTTAGAATATACTCCGAAGCCACTTGTCCATTCAATTTGGAGCCATCAGTATAGAAATCTATATATCTTTTATTCCCCGGGGTCTGTGTACACCACGCCTCACCGTTGGGAATTAGAGTTTCAAACTTTTTGTCGAAAAGTGGTTTTGCCAGGGTGTAATCCACTACGTTAGGCACATCTGGCATTACTTTTAGGACCGAACTATGACCGTACATTTTTTCCGACCACAGCGATAGCTCGCGCAACCGCACAGCCGTTGCGCGGCCAAAATGTCTAAAGGCAATAGATGTAGCATGACATTAAGGGAGTCTGTTCCTGTCTTACTAAATGTGCCTGAGATACATAAGCTCGCCATACGCTGAACTTTATCTAAACAAGTCGGTTTCTGAAGTGCCGGCCACCAGACTACAACACCATATAGCATTATAGCTATATGGTGTTGTAGCCAATGCACAATTTTTGGTCTTAGTCCCCACTACCGTTGCTTTTCTCGCCCTCTCTTCAATATTAAGCCTAAAATTCAGCTTCCTGTCCAAAATAACGCCAAGGTATTTTGCACACTCACCAAAGGGAATTTCAGTACCCCCTAAGGAAATGGGCCTAACCGTCGGAGTTTTGCGATCTTTGCCGTACATGACTAGTTCTGTCTTTGCTGGATTTACACCAAGACCATTATCTTTCGCCCATTTCTCTGTCATCCGGAGAGCTCTCTGTATAATATCTCTGATTGTGGATGGGAATTTTCCCCTGACTTCTAGCGCCACATCATCTGCGTATGCCACCACTTTTATCCTTTCTTTTTCTAGGGAAACCAGAAGGTTGTTTATAGCAACATTCCAAAGAAGAGGGGATAGAACTCCTCCTTGGGGAGTGCCTCTGTCCATATACCTTTGTATGTTTGTTTGCCCTAGTGTGGCTGAAATACGCCTCTAGTTCTAAGATACATATCTCTCCAGGGTCTTAAGTAGGAATGAGGATAAGCTGATTGGTCGGAAATCCTTCGCACTCGAGTGAGAGGCTTTTCCTGCTTTAGGTATGAAGACGACTTTTGTTTCCCTCCACTTTTCTGGAATATATGCTAAGTTTACACATCGTTTATATATCACCGTCAACCAGGGGATAATTCTTTCAGCCACTGCCTGTAACTCCGCCGGAGTAATTCCATCAGGTCCGGGGGATTTGAATGGTCCAAAGCTATTTAAAGCCCATTTTATTCTGGATTCCGACACAATTTCCTCGATAGGAAATGATCGCTGAGCCTCTGTTACACCGCCGGAACATGGTTCAACCGTCTGATTTCCAGGGAAGTGTGTGTCCAAAAGTACCTCCAACGTCTCCTCACTGGACGTTGTCCAATTTCCCTCCGATGTTTTAATGAAACCTGGAGCGGTGTTAGTGGATGCTAGTACCTTCCGTAGTCTGGAAGCCTCTGACGTATTCTCAATACTGCTACAGTAATCATCCCAAGAGTTTTGATGAGACCTTTTCAGTTCTCGTTTATATGCTCTCAGATTCATCTTGTAAGTGTCCCAATCCTCCGGAGCTCTTGTGGACTTTGCTTTGTTAAAGAGCTTCCTTCAGGATTTCTTCATATTACTTAACTCCGTAGTCCACCATGGCGGCCGAGTTTTTCCCCTTGGCTTACCTCTCGGGCAAGCAGCTTTCAGTGACATGTTGAAGGCCTTAGTAATCCGCTCCACTGCGTGTTCGATATCTTGCACAGTGCTCATATTTGTCTCTGGCATTTCCGGTATCATCAAATTGAACGATTCGCTATACCTATTCCAATCAGCTTTCCTAACATTTGGCGGAAATATGGTCTTTGAAGTACGAATAGCCAATCTGAAACTGATGTAGCGATGATCTGAGAAGCTATGTTCCCTCAAAACTTGCCACTCAGATATCTTATCATTCAGTTCCGGAGAGGTCAACGTTACGTCCAAAACTTCTTGTCTGTTCCTGGTGACGAAGGTTGGTGCATCTCCCTTATTGCAAACTACCAGGTTAGTACGCAAAATAAACTCTATTAGCGACTCTCCCCTTGTATTAGTATCACTACTTCCCCAAATACTATGATGTGCATTTCATCGCATCCCATAATGAGTTTTGTCTTTGTTTTTAGTGACTCCTCAACTAAGGTCATAACGGCACAGGGTGGCATCTCCCTATCATGTCCCATGTAGACCGAAGATACCCAATATTTGCATGTGGATATCTCTAGACTGGCTACGACAGTGTCTGCATTGCTCAATGAAGGAAGCAGAAACAAGTTTAGTTCGTTTTTAGCAATTATACATGCTCGATTTATATCGTTACCGGTATTATGCAAAAGTTTGAAACCCGGAGTTCTTAATTCACAGATCTTGTTCTTATATATGTATGGTTCTTGAATAAGAACTATATCTATGTCTCCTTTCGTCAGGAGAACTTTTAAGGCAGCACAAGCGGCCTTACAATGGTGAAGATTTATCTGGAGGAACCGTAGAACCATCCAAATCTTCAACCACCGTCACATCAGCCGCTTCAATTGAGTCATCAAAGACTTCCTCTTCACAGATCTCGGTGACTCTCGCAACAATCCGCGGTTCAGCTTTGGTGAGGCTTGAGCCTGTAGAGACTTCCCGCATATGATTTTCGCCATAGTCTGCAGGTTTTATGTCCCCTTCGGCTTCGCTAGGAGATTTTTTCACTGCTGACTCTACCGGAGGCTTGTCCGTTTCAGAATCCTTTGGCTGATCGCTTTTGTATTCCTTCTTATGGATATCATGAAAGCCAAAACTTACGCGTCCTTGGGTCTGGGCTAGATGTGGCAGCGACTCTATGTTTAATATAAACACGGCATGTCGTCTTGGTCCATCCACCTCATCCAAACGACCAACCTTCGAATCGGCGGTTGGAAGATCTGGGTTACATTCTTTTAGTCTCTCTAGTATTGACTCAGGATCAGGAGGGTTTGCCGGTATCCATGCATGTGCTCTAGGTTTAGCCGGTATGTCTTTTTTTACGACTAACTCCAAAGCGGCTCCTTCCCAAACTTCACCAATTAGCATCAATGCAGCTTTAAAGCAATCCATAGACCTCTGGTCCGCAAAAGCTATTAACTTATATCGTCCTTGATACCACCCAGCATCTTGCCGTCGAGGACTTGGTCCGGGAAACTTTTTTCGCACCTCTGAGTAGACACCAGACATCGCGTTCTCAATTTCCCCCCATTTTTGCCTTGGAATCATACCGTCCAATGCTCCTTTATTAATAATAGCCATCACAAGGCTGTCTTTTGCAACTGAGGCAAACGATCTTTGATCCCGTTTAGAGGATGGCAGCTCATCCGGTGATCGTTCCCTTTTTCCAGCTTCAAGAATTCCTTGAGCCCATTTTAAGGAATCGCTTTGCTTAGCCGACAACGTGCTTGGGTCGACTGATCCTAATTTCTTTAGGATAAACAAAGCATTTCTTCGTTCCTTGAATCTCTTTCGGGAGGGATTGCTTCCTTTTGATGTCGTCACCTTAGAAAAGGTTCGACTTGCCAAAGTGTCACCGCCAGTCGACCGTCTACAGGTCGACTAATTGGGCCTGACTCTTGGTCGCTGCCCAAATTTATAACTTCAGTCGTTACCCGTCCACTGGGCCCTGAAGTTAGCAACCCAGTGGAGGACTTTGAATTTCGCTGCATGGTGGTTTATTGTTTCCACCACACGGGAAATTCGTAATAAGTACTTATTACGATGAAATACTCCGCTATTAGAAAACACGTCCGTTCAGTTCGAAGTCTTTGATTGGATTATGCTAGTTTACGAACATTATATGCTTGCACTTAAAAATATTGTGTTAAAAAATTTGATTTCCAAACATATAATTTTTACACCCAAACATATGAAAAACAGTCTTTTTCGTCCGTGCATGGACTAAGAGGCCAATTTCTTTTGAAAGGTTTGCGATTTCGACCACAGTCAATTTCTTCAAAAATTCGCTACCTTATTTATTTAAAGGCAAAATAGGCATTGTTTAATACAAAATATGCTGGTCTCAAGCATGTAATAAGTACACAGATAAAAAGTACGTTTTTCATATGTTCAGCTATAAAAAAATATGTGTGTTCGAGCTAAATTTTTAATACAGTGTAAACATATATATGTTGCGATATCTTATATAGAGAGCGAGAGAGAGAGAAATAGAGACGGTATTTTAAGTCAAAAGGTACTTTTTGAATTTGGTGAAGGCATTTTCCGTTTTGCTTATACACTGTTAGAAAAATAGGTTTTTCATATGTTCCGATATAAAGAAAATGTGTTTCGGGCACAATTTTAAAACACAATATATTTAAGTGCAAACATGTAATGTTCCTAAACTAACACTAAATGTTTGGGACATCTATGTTAATATGTTAGAATATATTATGTTTGGGACATGAATGTTTCATAAAAATTATATGTGTGAATGCAAACATATATAAATTTAAAAATTTCGACTAAACATACATATGTTGTGATATTTTATTCAAAGCGACAGAGAGAGTATAGAGAAAGAAATAGAGATTGAAACCGGGAGAGTTGACGAAAGATATCAACATAACACAGCGAAACAATAAAAAGAGAACAATGTCTGTGAAACTGCTTGTATGTTGTTTCGGAAAACTGTTTTATGATAAGGCCAAAAATTTGATATGCTTAAGTCTAAGTATTATTTAATTTGAATAAAGAGAATAGACATTCGGAACCAAGAGAATAGACATTTGAAAAACAAACAGCATATGTTTTCGCCTTGAGAGCAGCATTTTATGTAAAGGGTGATTTGTTAAGAGCTTGATAACTTTTTTAAAAAAAAAAACGCATAAAATTTGCAAAATCTCATCGGTTCTTTATTTGAAACGTTAGATTGGTCCATGACATTTACTTTTTGAAGATAATTTCATTTAAATGTTGACCGCGGCTGCGTCTTAGGTGGTCCATTCGGAAAGTCCAATTTTGGGCAACTTTTTCGAGCATTTCGGCCGGAATAGCCCGAATTTCTTCGGAAATGTTGTCTTCCAAAGCTGGAATAGTTGCTGGCTTATTTCTGTAGACTTTAGACTTGACGTAGCCCCACAAAAAATAGTCTAAAGGCGTCAAATCGCATGATCTTGGTGGCCAACTTACCGGTCCATTTCTTGAGATGAATTGTTCTCCGAAGTTTTCCCTCAAAATGGCCATAGAATCGCGAGCTGTGTGGCATGTAGCGCCATCTTGTTGAAACCACATGTCAACCAAGTTCAGTTCTTCCATTTTTGGCAACAAAAAGTTTGTTAGCATCGAACGATAGCGATCGCCATTCACCGTAACGTTGCGTCCAACAGCATCTTTGAAAAAATACGGTCCAATGATTCCACCAGCGTACAAACCACACCAAACAGTGCATTTTTCGGGATGCATGGGCAGTTCTTGAACGGCTTCTGGTTGCTCTTCACTCCAAATGCGGCAATTTTGCTTATTTACGTAGCCATTCAACCAGAAATGAGCCTCATCGCTGAACAAAATTTGTCGATAAAAAAGCGGATTTTCTGCCAACTTTTCTAGGGCCCATTCACTGAAAATTCGACGTTGTGGCAGATCGTAAGTCTATTCATGATGAAATGTCAAAGCATACTGAGCATCTTTCTCTTTGACACCATGTCTGAAATCCCACGTGATCTGTCAAATACTAATGCATGAATATCCTAACCTCAAAAGAATCACCCTTTATGTGTGGACATGTGTTTTGTTTATCATTTTGGCATTATGGGCACATTTTTTTCTTGGTTCGTTAAAAGAAATCAGGGGTCTTCATAAAAATAACGAAAGGGCACTATACTCTTTTTAGAGTTGGGACAGTAAAATGAAATAAGGAGGAAATAGTGAAAAATTACACAGTAAAATGTATAAAAACAGAGTTTAGTTCCTCTTTATTAATAAGTAGTTCACGAGGAGTTGACGGACACCTTCAAATATAAAAGCGGACATTAAGTTTTGCAGCTAAAACAATTTAAAAAGTTTATTTTCTTTAAAATAAATTATTAACGAAAAATAAGAGGCATTTTAGAGCGATGGTGTTCAATGCTAGTAAAAAACTGTTCACGCCTAAATAAATTTATGTTTATATTATAAAATTCTTTATGTATGTTTATACTCGACTTCACGTTCTTCTTTTGTTAGAGTTTTTAAATTCCTTCCAAATTTTAAAGTTTTGTACCAAAAACAGTTTTTTGTTACAAAATTGTTATTTTTCCATTTCGAAGTTTCATAATAAAAATTTAATATAGTATATATATAAATGTGTAAATTTAAAAAAAAAGTGTTCGGTCGGAGCAGGAATTGAACCCACGACCCTTTGCATGCAAGGCAGACATGCTAACCACTGCTCCACGTGGCAAACAAATGTATGTTTCTGTTAAATAATGTTATGTTTGCATGAGCTCGTGGGCGCTGCAAACTATGCTATATAAATGTAACTTATAACGATAATTATTTACTGGTAACTATAACCGCTACGTAGTCCAGTGGATAGTGTGTTGGCTTACAAACTGTATGGTCCTCGGTTCGATTCTCCGTGCAGGCGAAAGCTAAAATTTAAAAAAAAATATAAAAGTGAATAATTTCTTCAACATTATTTGTATTACAGAAAAATGTGCCAGGAACTAAAATATTTCGTGGAAGTGAAAATTACGAGTATGTTAGGGAATGAGCACAATCGTCTTTGGGAAAAATTCTTCCAAGCATATAATATTTTTGGGCTCAAAATGCTTCCAAACATATAATATGTTCACATAAAACAAACATATTAATGTTTCGGCAGTATCCAATAAAAGATGTGCTTCCTGCAAAATATGTTTGGAACATATGTTAAAGAAGCGATTTTTTGTTCAGGGTGTAGCCAGGATAACCAGGATAAATTGGTTAGAATGCCCGCTTGTCATACAGATTGTCTTGGTTTTATTGTGGTTCTTCTGGAAATAATGCTTCAATTCATAAATTGCTCATGTCAGCCAATGTGCCCTCAACTATATTGTGTGAAAAAGAACTGAAATCGGAAAAATTACTGTTTGGTTCTTTCCATTATACGAGTGAGAGTGGTGATATATAGTGATAGGTTCGATAGGTAAAAAATGTGTTGCATATTTTACACTTTCCCCCATTAATTGAAAATGTTATTTGGATTGGAAATTCTAGTGCAGCCTACCCAAAATGTACACGTTCGATTGACGGGTGTAACTCATCGCAAGACCAAAAGTGTAACCCATTTTGTATGTAGTGTGCGGTGCAGATGGTTGCACATTGAAACAGTTATTGAAGACCCTTTTATTTTTCGGCCTAAATAATAGCGTGGTTGAAAATACGAAAGAAAGGGTATGGCGCGTATATTGTGGTTGCTTTCAATTTTCTGGGCTTTTAAGGGCATGTATTTTAATGCGAATAAAGGATTAATATATTCCATTTTTGTCATCCAACGTTTCGCTGTTTGTTTCCAGCTTCTTCAAAAATAACGATAAATGTTTAAAACAATTAAAAAGGTCGAATAGAAAATAAAAAAAAAAATATATATTACTAAAATAAAATAAAAATGCAATTTGCAAATGCGTTATTTTAGTGATAGTTGTTAACAACAATCGAAAATTTTCAGCGAATTTTTGTGTACAAACCAATGGTTTTATTTGTTTAGTTTTTGTATCAGTGTTTTGCACATTTTGGGAGCCACCGTGGTGCAATGGTTAGCATGCCCGCCTTGCATACACAAGATCGTGGGTTCGATTCCTGCTACGACCGAACACCAAAAAGTTTTTCAGCGGTGGATTATCTCACCTCAGTAATGCTGGTGACATTTCTGAGGGTTTCAAAGCTTCTCTAAGTGGTTTCACTGGAATGTGGAACGCCGTTCGGACTCGGCTATAAAAAGGAGGTCCCTTGTCATTGAGCTTAACATGGAATCGGGCAGCACTCAGTGATAAGAGAGAAGTTCACCACTGTGGTATCACAATGGACTGAATAGCCTAAGTGAACCTGATACACCGGGCTGCCACATAACCTAACCTAACCTAACCTTTGCACATTTTTGTTCGTTTTCAAACGCAAACAGTGTGGTCTTTGCAAGGGGTTTCGGCAACATTGTGATAACACCATAACATGTTGTAACGACTGTCTCTATAAAAGAAAAAACAATCGTAATATTAACGATTCGTTGACCAAAGTTGGTTAGACAATGAAATTTTACGTTAATGCAAACAATATATTTTAATATTTTCATTGCATTCAATAATAATTAATATAAAGAAACCAAAATTACTAGTATTACTTCAATGTATTTTCACTGTTCGACATTGTTAAAAACAAATTAAGAGTTCGTATGTTAACTGAATGTATTTTTATAGATCCTTAAATGATGAGTGTCAGTGAGAGTGTTATTTCGCATTTAATTTTACAAGTAAAATTATAAAATTATTTATTTAATTTTCACTGTAATTGTAGATGATTTCGAAATTTTGGTCTCTCCTGGATAATAATATATTTACTGAATTTTATTTTTGTTTATATTTTTAATTAATTTCCTATATTATTTTTAATTAATTACATATATTATTTGTTTTACCTGCCTTTAAATTGATATATTTATTGCATTAATATATATTTTTTGTTAAATTGAAGCGTATCACTGCAGGATTTAAAAAACAATTTTTTTCGAAACTATTTTGTACCTATTTACATCCCTAAAACTATTTGGGGATTATATTATTAGTTTAAGTGGATTTACAATTTTGAATTATATTTGCAACTGTACATATTAGATATAATATATTCTAACATAACAATACAACATAATGTATTATAAAATTTACTTTTCATAAGGTGCCTATTGCATTTGCCATTTTTGTGGTTTAATTTTTTAAATTATTAGAAGCTACACAATATTTGTGTTTTAACTTTTCTTACAAATATAAAGAAAACTATACAATTGATTGAAAAAGTGTTGAATAATTAATAGCACTACCCAGCAAAACTGGGTAAGCACTAGTGATTTCTCCAGCATTATCGGTAAACACTATCTTACTAATTGCAGCATTATCGGGAACTTAAAAATAATAAGTTACTTGTGTAGACGAAAAGTGATTCCCTTTGCATTGTCATTAATGAAAATCGTACTATTATAACCATTGTCAAAGTATTTAAAACAATGGACTATTACGAAACACTTCATATTTTGGGGTCTGTCGATAACCTCAAAATGATATTTTATTATTATTATTATTAAATACTTTGGAATCATGTTTTTTACATTGTTAACTTTGGGATTTTCAGTAGTCTGTTGTGATTCACCAGCCGAATATTATATACGATTAAGCTCTTTCCTACAAAACTGTTTTTAAAGTAAACTCCTACTAAAATTCTTATGGTGGCTTGTTAAAAATATTATAAGTTAGCATTAAAACAAAGATCATGTAGCTGTCATTTCTAGTTCTCTGCTTTTGTAGAGAAATCAAATTCATTCAAACATCTGTTATTATCATCGAATCGGCAATCAAAGAAAGGTGGCAAGTGAAAAAAATCCTTGAAGAACTGGAAGCAGACATCGTGTATTTTAATGAGGAAAAAACTCGAAATGTGTATTTTCCCCATTCAATGCCGAAGCACATTGTGAAACGTGCTTAGATTTTACAAACAGTCTCTTAATTTCTCTGACCATGAATGTGTAGCAAAATACGTCGACGCATATGGGAATTGATTGAAGTTTTGTTGGTTCAAAAATTGAATTTTTACAAATTGCCACTTCTATTTATTTCAGGAAATGGTGTAGGTGAATGAAGTCCTTGCATATGTAAGATTTCGATTTTGTTTACGAAGGCAGTTCGGAAACTTCTTAGCCTAGTACAAAAAGTGCGGTATAAACAGAAAAAAGTTAAGTGTTTTGGAAACTTCCATCTCTGTTATGAACACATGTTTAATTTTGTTTCGATCTGGCAACTCCTTCATATAGAAACAGGTGTTCAAAAAAGACGCAATAGCAATTGTTTTACAATGGAAAAATTAAAAATGCGTGCTGTCATTAAATATTTACATAAAAAAGGTTTTTCGGGACAACCAATTCATAATGATATGGTGAATGTGTTATGTGAAAGTGCTCCTTCATATGCAACAGTAAAAAATTGGGTTGCTGAATTTAAACGTGGTCGTACAAGCATTGATGATAAACCACGTAGTGGACGTCCAGCAACAACAAGTGCGTGAAATTGCTAATATCATGGGCAAATGATCGAGTCCATTTAATTTTGCATGAAGAACTACAGATGAAACAGCTTTCTGCAAGATGGGTGCCGCATTTATTAACAGTTGATCAAAAACGCATAAGAATGAACATTTCTCAAGCTTGTTCGTCCTGGCTTACAACACAAAAAAAAATTTTTCACTGAATTCGGAAAAATTACTGTTTGGTTCTTGTAATGTACCGCTAAGAAACCTATCTTAAAATAAAACAGTTTCATATTTTGTTACAATGATTTTGTTTCTCGCAAAAAAAATCAAAATCTTGCCAATAAAGGAAAAGAAAAAAAAAGGACTTTGGAGCCATTTATAGAGCTAGCTTCAGTCTAGGTGGGGTTCGTGTCCTCTTTCTATTAACCTCAGGTCATATACAGAATATTTTATTTAGACTCCAAAATTAAAACTAATCCAAACATTACTAATCTAAGTGGACCAAATAACCATATACAAAAAAAATCAAACTAAAAGCCCCAATATGGTTACAAATTATTAAAGGGTAAATACACAAGACACCGATCATTTTTCTTAACACGATCTCCCAGATGTAATGGAGACCCATGCCTCAAAACCCACGCCATCCGAATCCTAGTGGCGAATTTTACTAGGAACCCTAAATGCCTGCCCTAACACATCATCCCACACAGGAAAACTTTTCAAAAGTTTAGCAATTCATTTTTTTAATATTTTATTTCAATCCATGAAAGAAAAAGAACTTATGTTAGCATTAAATATAAAAAAAAATCATAAGAAAAGCTTTAACGAGCATTCAAAATTCAACCATAATGGTAATTACAAAAATAAAAAAAAACTAAAATATAATAGCATCATTTGATCACAATACTTGATAAAGAGGGTAACACTGTCTAATCGAAACAAAATTTAAAATTATTCTTTTCTTCTCATCTTTTTCGTAAACACTAGACGAAATTTTGAATGGAGGTAGTAAGAAATAGTAATAATTTGATGAGATCAATGGAATCGTTATGAAAGTAGCAGAAAATAATTACAATTACGTTTTTACGCTTAAGTCCATATCAATATATCAGTATGTATGAATATGTCATTGATCTCTCAAATTTTACTCTTCTCGCTCAATTGCTGAAAGTGTTATACTACAATTCTTACTACACATATTATTATATGGGGGCCGTATGCTAGGCTGGGAAATTCCACAATTAAAAAATTATCTCAATCATTTTGACTTACCAACATTCATCAGCAACGAAGAGGCCTCCACGAACTGTTGAAACGCTGGGTTGTTTGTAGCTTGCTTGAATTGAATGAAGTGAATTGATGTAGCTAAAGGGAATTGTAAATTAATGGAATTTGCCAGTTACATGCACAGTGTTCCTCAATCGTATTTTAGACCTTTACTAGATTAATTTTTCTATTCTTCTTAATATTTTTTTTTTTTTTTTAATTTAAATAATTGTTAATCATGGTAATGATAAGGAGAGTTAATAATTCTTTTGAAAGAAGCGTAGTGAAATTGTTGCAAAAAAAAAAGTATTAACAAATTTTATCATATTTTAACATATGTTTTTTTTGTTTTTTTACACATTTCTTTTCTTTTTTTAATTTAGAATATTTTAAGCATTGCTCATTTAGTGATCATGCAGGTTAAAATGTAGGTATATAGAGAACTTCAAACAATATAGATTTTTTCAATGACCACTACCGTTACCTCACGAGGTGGTCTTTAACAAAAATTAATTTTTGCGTATTTAGTGATTTTTTTATATCATCGGAAATGAATTTTTTTGTAAATAATGATTTGTTTCTTTCCTTTAAACCGGAGAAATGGAACAATTAGTATTTTTCAAAAAAAAATTAAAATGATATTTCTCCCGTATATATGCAATTTTAAGAAGAACACGCGAATTACTGCTGGCATGTATGAAAATGTTTTTTCTTCTTTGTTCCGTGGAGTCGTTTAATGCATAGTTGCTATGCTTAGTCTCTCTTCATTGATTAATTTGAGTTTCTAAGAGAGAACCCCTCCACGCTTCCCTCGTGCAAACTCCAGGTGTGGTGTTAATAAAGAATTTGGAAGAATTGTTGAATGTTGCCCAGTTCTCATAAAAAATTGTTTCTCCACGGGACACAGAAATTTCCTTGGTCGACTGGTACTGTTAGGGGGCCACTGATAGAGTTTGGATGTACTCCAATCTCGTATCACGTGACCAGAAAAAATCGTCTTTTCTGAAGAAATACAAAATTTCGTTTTTTTTTCTAAAAATATCACAAAATCTGATTCAAAGTAATTTTTACTTACAAAGAGCTGATTTTGAAATATAAAATGTGAGAAATCTCAAATATTTTTTTGTACCGGATGGCAGAGTTTATTGCAGATAAATTCGGCTTTATTAATGTAAGCTTTCTATATGGACTCACGATATCAATTGGTTAGCAAAAAGGAAATGCTGTTGAGCGCATGTCGGCCAAGAAATCGATATCTCGTAAAGAGAAAATTATAAAATTCTATATAGAGTCGAAAGTACGATTTGGATTCGTAACCCAGAATGTACTATTTGTTGTACCGATTGATATGTGCATATATTCTCCCCAGCGTTGCCAATCAGTGAAATTTAACAGTAATCCATACTTATGGTGTGAATTGTATTTGGGGCAAAATGAATACACACAAGAAAATTTCGGCTGCAATCACCAAATTAATTGATTCAATTAATTCTTTAATTTAAATGTCCTCAATCACAGAAATGATATTATCAATTGAAAAATAATTGAAGGTCAAATAAAAAAAAAATGGACCCCATAAAAATGAAAACAATTGATATCAATAATTCTTGTGATTGATATTTTTGTTGCAATTAAAAGGATGTTCATTCCATTAGATTTGTAATTGATATGTTTTAAAACTCAATTAAAATTTTAATTGAAAAAATTTTCGTGAATTTTTTTTCTCTGGAGGAAAAACTACAGTTGGACAGAAATATGGTCACTTTTCCTTACATTCAAAATCAATAATTTTGGTAGAAATATAATTTCAAAGATCCATTTCAGACATCCTGTCGTGTAAAATGAAAACTGGAAATTTATTGTTGTTTAAACATCGGCATAAAACCGCACATTACAAAACTGGATAATATGGAAACTTTTGTGTCCATTTTAGCCAGAATGTGGTTAATGAAAAAAATAAGAATCAAAAGGATACTATGTGCGCAGATCTTTAGCATGGAATGTGCCTATGGGTTTACCCGTCAGGTCTTCAAGTAAATAATAATGATTTCCAAGTTTCTCTTTTACCCGGGCCTTAACAAAAAGAGGTGCGAGCTTAGCATTAAATCGTTTCTCCAAGCTACTTTGCACGAAATTTCGTCGTAAGACTACTTGCCCAATTTGAAAGGATTGTACTCTAGTCCTTAAGTTATATTGTTGTTGATTGGTCTCGTAGGCCTTCTTAATATGTCTCTTGATATCACCTCGTATTAGTTGTAATTGATCCTCACGGGTAAGTCTGCAGGTGGGTTCATCGATTTGCTGTAGGTTTCGATACAATTTATAGGTTGAGCCATGTGTCATCATGTTCAAGCCGTACAAAGTATAATAAGGAGAAGCTCCAGTAGATTGATGGTACGAATTTCTTAAGGCACAGCTAATAGCACTTACGTTTTCGTCCCATCGGGTATGGTCTTCTTTTAAATATGCACGAATGCCTGCGATCAACGATCTATTCACCCGCTCTGAGGCATTCGCCTGGGGCGAATATAAAGCCGTATATATGTGCTCAATTCCATAAGACGTAAATAATGCGTTAAGTTCATTAGCCTTGAATTGTGACCCATTATCGCTAACGATAAACTCGGGCACCCCATAACAATGAAATATCTCCTTCTCTAAAAAATCCTTAATGACACTTGCAGTAAATTTTCGAAGAGGTTTGAGCCAATGAAATTTACTGAAGTGATCCAAAACTATAAGTAACCCAATATGGCCTGATCTACTTCTTGGATATGGCCCCAATAGGTCCACGTAAAGCCGCTGAAACGGTCTTTCGGATATGGCTTGCCTCCCCATTTCAGGTTTCATCACGAAGTTGGGTGCTTTTGTAGTTCTGCACGTTTCACAATTTCTAACAAAATCCCGAATATCGTTGACCATTCTTGGCCAATAAAACCATCTCCTAACTAATTCTACTGTCTTGGCCATACCGCCGTGTGCAGACATAGGAGAATTATGAAATCGGGTAATTATCTCATTTTGTAAACCTTTCGGCACCCAGAGCTTCCAACAGCTATTCTCGTCCAAATCCACCCCGTTATAATGATCTGTCCGAATATAGACAAACCGATCAATAACCTTCACATCCGGCCATCGTTCAGACTCGTCAAGGATTTTCCTGCGTAAGGATTTATAATCACTACTTGCAAAAAATGGAGAATTCAAATCTATTTCGGGGCCCTCTATGTCTACAGATGAAATTTCCTCATATTCGACCCTGGATAACGCATCGGGGACGACGTTATTTTTCCCTTTCCTGTGGCTGATCGAAAATTTAAACGCCTGAAGTTTAAGGGCCCACCGTGCTAACCTTCCACTGAGATTTGGTTGCTTCATGAGCCAAAGTAGACTCGAGTGATCTGTTATCACTTCGAACTCTTGAAGCTCCAAATAACAGCGAAATTTTAGCACGGCTTCCACCGCCGCCAAGCATTCACGCTCGGTCACACTATAATTGCGCTGTGAGGTGTTCAGTTTTCGACTCATGAAGGCAATTGGTTTTTCATCCCCATTGTCGTCCAACTGCACCAACACAGCGCCAATGCCATAATCACTGGCATCACAGTGTACGAAAAATTTTTTCGTAAAATCCGGGTTCGCGAGTACTGGAGAAGAACTTAAAAGATCCTTGATTTTTTCAAATGCCACTTGAGCTTCTGAGGTCCAAGTGAATTTCTTTTTACTAGACAGGGTTTCGGTGATAGGAAATACAACAGTGGAGAAGTTCTGTATGAATCTCCTATACCATCCTGCTAGTCCTAAGAAACCTCTCACTTGCTTCAGGTTTCGTGGTGTCGGCCAATTCCTTATAGAGCTCACTTTTTCGGGATCGGTGCTTATTCCCCCGTCACCTATAATATATCCCAAATACTTTACTCTAGTTACCGCAAATCGACTCTTAGCTATATTTAAAGTTAAATTAGCTTTGCGAAACTGATCAGCAATCCGCACTAATACCGTGAGATGATGTCGAAAATCTTCCGAAACCACAACTAGATCGTCTAGATATCCAAAGACGCAATATCGTAAATCGGCTGGTATAATATCGTCCATAAGGCGACACATCGTCTGGGGTGCATTGCACAGTCCGAATGGCATGACCACAAACTGGTATAGTGGTCTACCAGGGACTGTGAATGCTGTGTACCCTTTCGATTCGTCGTCCAAACCTATTTGCCAATAGGCATCTTTCAGATCTAGTTGGGTGATAAGGTTTGCCTTAGGTAACCGAGCAAAAATGCCTTCAATAGAAGGTAGAGGGTAAGCATCCTTACGAGTCACCGCATTTAATTTTCGTGCATCTAAACACAGGCGCACTTTGTCAGGTTTAATTACCATTCTAATGGGGGAACTCCATGCCGAATCTGAAGGCTCTATGACTCCCAATTTCAGCATACGGTCAATTTCAGGATACATAGCCTTTTCCACCCCGGGAGATACCGGATAAAACCTTTGTTTTATCGGCTTGGCATCTCCAACATCGATATGATGTTTAATCAAGGTTGTCCTACCTAAACCTTCTTTCTCAAAATTAGGAAAGAGTGAGATCACAGTGTCTAATTGTAAACGTTCGTTGGCCCCGAGTGGGTAAAGAGGTTGTTCCACCACTTTTACGTTGGAGACGCGATTCTCGCCAATATCTCCTGAATCGTCGTTAGATGGATGAATCCGAAATTCAGATTCATGTGACAGAATGTCATTACTTAAAACAGCCTTATCAATAATATCAAGGGACTCTATCCAGTTCGGAAATAAATCAAATTTTTTCCAAAAATCAACTCCTAAAATAATTCTCTGTGAAATTGATGGTATAATAAACAAATGTAAAGATCTCGTTTTGTCTCTAAAAGTTACATCAACAACAATCCAACCAAGGACCTCTTGAGACTTATTATCGGCAGTACGAGCGAAAGATTTACATTTCCAAAAATTTGGATATTTTGAGAAATCATAATTTGCCAAATCAGCCCCTATACAGCTAATGCTGGCACCTGTGTCCAACAATCCATATTCTGTGAAATTTAAAAATGAAATTTTGGCATAGTATCGTTTATCGCTATGGTTTGATATCACAGCCGAAATCAAAAGTTTCGCCCCTTTTTTCCGTGCTGCATAATATTTCCTCATCCGTATCGTGGAACGTCTTGGTCGTTTTATAACCACGCCTGCCACAGATTCTCCTCCGAAAATCTTAGCACGTCTGTCTCGATATATCTCCCATCTCAAATGGTAAGGAAGTTTCGGATATATTAACTTTGACGAATACCAATGTTCATTCAATTTATCAGTGTTATCCCTTTCCAGAATTTTAAAATTTGGAACATTCTGTGTAGAAGTAGCTCCGAATTCGCTAGTAATATTAGTCAAATCAGGGTACGTAATGTTAGTCACATCCGGGTTATTTCTACTGTTCAAGTCAGGCTTATAGTTATATGTCAAATCAGAGTTTTGATTTAAAAGCTGTATATTATTATCATGTTTACTATTTAAACAGTCTCGCGTGGAACATTTGGTCGTATGCAGTTTTTTGCCTTACGAACCTGACATTTAACACATTGTGGCTTGTATGTATTTTTCTCCCCACAACCGTAACAAAAAACAGATCTTTTCTCGAGACAATCATCCCAATGATGGCCAAGGCCATCGCAATTCCAGCATCGCGTGCCTTGTTCACTCTCTTTTAAGGCGTCAATATAGCCTTCATCACCGTCTGGTGTTTCCGCCAAATTATCGCTAAAATCTAATTCGGCTATTTGTCTCCTTACTGGATTAACATTCAGATTTTTGCCATGCAAATTTCTTTTAACAAACTCATCATTTAAAAACCCTTCCCTTATCTGCACTAGTTTGCGTAAATGGGGAATTGAATTTATTTGAACATACAACAGCTCATGCCGTATTTCCGGACGCAAGTTCCGTATTAATATTTCAATCAGTTCTTTATCCGAAATTGATGAAGAAAGTCGGTCCAGAATAGAAGATACAGCCTCATAGAAACTGTCAAAATTTTCACCTAGCTTCTGCTTCCTATTTCGCAACTCCTCACGTATATCATAATCTGATTTGTAATCCCTATATTGGAACCGTATAGCATTACAAAAATCTTCCCACTCTATATTGTTCACCTGCTTTCGGTAGCGCCATAGCCAAGTGCTTGCCTTACCAGATAATAAAATATGTAAATTCCTGCATATTATGGAAAAATCTCCATTAAAATTTTCTCTAGTCAGTGTATCCACTCGGTAAAGAAATTCATCCACAGAAAGGGTATTAGAAACACCATCAAATTTGAGTCCCCAATTTTGAATAATTGAGGTCACTTTATCGGTTGGTAAATTGGAAGAATTACTACTTAAAGAACTTGGTGGTATGACTGGCGATGAATATTGAGAACAATTTTGAGAATTTGGTACTCTGAGATTGTGTGCATAAACATTCGAAGGAATATGATTTCTTGAATTGTTGCCCAATGCAATGTTAGGATTTAAATTTATGTTGGACAACAATCTTTGTAAATTTTCTTCAATCATTCGGTTAATCAATGTATAGTCGATAGAATTCGCATTTGAATTCCCTACAACTGCTTCTTGTGGCTCATTTCCACCAAGAAAATTAGTATTTGTCGAGGGACTGTGATTTTGTGCCTCGGTAATACTAAAGTCTAATAATGGGGTTTGGAGCTGTGTCCCTGCCAAAGCATCACGACTTACACTCCTTGTATGATAATGTTTGCTTAAAGCGCCACGAGGTTTACCCCTTGGTTTAAATACTTTTCTTGGAAACGAGAGTTTCTGTAAATCCGCAAGTTCACATGCCTGATGACATTCCGGACATTCATTATTACTCATCAAAAAATTTTCTATGCAAGCCCTGTGAAATACATGACTGCATTTGCTCAAAATTAAGCACTCAATTCGTTCATTCATGATTTCCTGACAAAGAGGACAATAATGGTCAGAAGGATTCTTTTTCGAACCGGGCGAGTTCATTGCTCCCACCGCTTGTTCCATATTATTGGTATTAGAAGGAGCGGCATTGGTAGCTGTGTCCAAAGGTAAACTTTGGGCTTGAGACAGTTCTTGATGTTGCGTCTGCCCTTGGGCAGAAATAGGAGGACTATGTCTTAATGACATTTCGAAAATTTTCTAGTATATGTAATTAGAGATTACTATTGGTAAAAATCAGAAGAATTAAAAAAAAATATTCAAATAGTCCAATTACTTCGTTTTCCTGTATGGATATGATTGTTAGGGCTATACTAAAACTATGATCGGTAGAAAAAGCAAAATTACCAGTCTATGGAAATTCAGGCTAATACGCATGCAAAGAAAAAGTAACAAACCAGCTCAAACAAAAACTATTCAATATCCAACGCTTCTCGGATATCGGTTAGCTAACAGCAGTACAGATATTTTTCCTGAATAAGAGTTGGTGCTGATACCTAAGCTTCTTTGTCTTCCTATGTCATATATCACCTTAAATTTACTCGAACATGCCAGATCCGTTCATATGTAACAACTGCGCTCAGAAAAGGAATATAAAGAGGCCAATCGGTTAGAATACTCGGTGCAAATCGCAAGTATCTAAAGGTCCTGAAAGGCATTTACATTTATTTCGAAGGCAATTATTAAATACAAAATTCCCGCCATGTTGAGTTAAGAAATTGAAATCTACATTACCTAACAGATACGGAACCGAAAATCCTCATTTCTAAGGACATTTTCGGCCCCACGTTGGGCGCCATTTTTTTACTGTAATGTACCGCTAAGAAACCTATCTTAAAATAAAACAGTTTCATATTTTGTTACAATGATTTTGTTTCTCGCAAAAAAAATCAAAATCTTGCCAATAAAGGAAAAGAAAAAAAAAGGACTTTGGAGCCATTTATAGAGCTAGCTTCAGTCTAGGTGGGGTTCGTGTCCTCTTTCTATTAACCTCAGGTCATATACAGAATATTTTATTTAGACTCCAAAATTAAAACTAATCCAAACATTACTAATCTAAGTGGACCAAATAACCATATACAAAAAAAATCAAACTAAAAGCCCCAATATGGTTACAAATTATTAAAGGGTAAATACACAAGACACCGATCATTTTTCTTAACACGATCTCCCAGATGTAATGGAGACCCATGCCTCAAAACCCACGCCATCCGAATCCTAGTGGCGAATTTTACTAGGAACCCTAAATGCCTGCCCTAACACATCATCCCACACAGGAAAACTTTTCAAAAGTTTAGCAATTCATTTTTTTAATATTTTATTTCAATCCATGAAAGAAAAAGAACTTATGTTAGCATTAAATATAAAAAAAAATCATAAGAAAAGCTTTAACGAGCATTCAAAATTCAACCATAATGGTAATTACAAAAATAAAAAAAAACTAAAATATAATAGCATCATTTGATCACAATACTTGATAAAGAGGGTAACACTGTCTAATCGAAACAAAATTTAAAATTATTCTTTTCTTCTCATCTTTTTCGTAAACACTAGACGAAATTTTGAATGGAGGTAGTAAGAAATAGTAATAATTTGATGAGATCAATGGAATCGTTATGAAAGTAGCAGAAAATAATTACAATTACGTTTTTACGCTTAAGTCCATATCAATATATCAGTATGTATGAATATGTCATTGATCTCTCAAATTTTACTCTTCTCGCTCAATTGCTGAAAGTGTTATACTACAATTCTTACTACACATATTATTATATGGGGGCCGTATGCTAGGCTGGGAAATTCCACAATTAAAAAATTATCTCAATCATTTTGACTTACCAACATTCATCAGCAACGAAGAGGCCTCCACGAACTGTTGAAACGCTGGGTTGTTTGTAGCTTGCTTGAATTGAATGAAGTGAATTGATGTAGCTAAAGGGAATTGTAAATTAATGGAATTTGCCAGTTACATGCACAGTGTTCCTCAATCGTATTTTAGACCTTTACTAGATTAATTTTTCAAAATGTGTATTTTCCCCATTCAATGCCGAAGCACATTGTGAAACGTGCTTAGATTTTACAAACAGTCTCTTAATTTCTCTGACCATGAATGTGTAGCAAAATACGTCGACGCATATGGGAATTGATTGAAGTTTTGTTGGTTCAAAAATTGAATTTTTACAAATTGCCACTTCTATTTATTTCAGGAAATGGTGTAGGTGAATGAAGTCCTTGCATATGTAAGATTTCGATTTTGTTTACGAAGGCAGTTCGGAAACTTCTTAGCCTAGTACAAAAAGTGCGGTATAAACAGAAAAAAGTTAAGTGTTTTGGAAACTTCCATCTCTGTTATGAACACATGTTTAATTTTGTTTCGATCTGGCAACTCCTTCATATAGAAACAGGTGTTCAAAAAAGACGCAATAGCAATTGTTTTACAATGGAAAAATTAAAAATGCGTGCTGTCATTAAATATTTACATAAAAAAGGTTTTTCGGGACAACCAATTCATAATGATATGGTGAATGTGTTATGTGAAAGTGCTCCTTCATATGCAACAGTAAAAAATTGGGTTGCTGAATTTAAACGTGGTCGTACAAGCATTGATGATAAACCACGTAGTGGACGTCCAGCAACAACAAGTGCGTGAAATTGCTAATATCATGGGCAAATGATCGAGTCCATTTAATTTTGCATGAAGAACTACAGATGAAACAGCTTTCTGCAAGATGGGTGCCGCATTTATTAACAGTTGATCAAAAACGCATAAGAATGAACATTTCTCAAGCTTGTTCGTCCTGGCTTACAACACAAAAAAAAATTTTTCACTGAATTCGGAAAAATTACTGTTTGGTTCTTTCCATTATACCAAAGGGATAAGAGTGGTGATATATAGTGATAGGTTCGATAGGTAAAAAATGTGTTGCATATTTTACACTTTCCCCCATTAATTGAAAATTTTTGTTGGATTGGAAATTCTAGTGCAGCTTACCCAAAATGTGCACGTTCGATTGACGGGTGTAACTCATCGCAAGACCAAAAGTGTAACCCATTTTGTATGTAGTGTGCGGTGCAGATGGTTGCACATTGAAACAGTTATTGAAGACCCTTTTATTTTTCGGCCTAAATAATAGCGTGGTTGAAAATACGAAAGAAAGGGTATGGCGCGTGTATTGTGGTTGCTTTCAATTTTCTGGGCTTTTAAGGGCATGTATTTTAATGCGAATAAAGGATTAATTTATTTCATTTTTGTCATCCAACGTTTCGCTGTTTGTTTTCCAGAACGATAAATGTTTAAAACAATTAAAAAGATCGAATAGAAAATAAAATAAACATATTTAAAATAAAATGAAAATGCAATTTGAAAATGCGTTATTTTAGTGATAGTTGTTAACAACAATCGAAAAATTTCAGCGAGTTTTTCTTTGTGTACAAACCAATTGTTTTATTTGTTTGGTTTTTGTATCAGTGTTTTGCACATTTTTCACGTGAAATTGCTAATATCATTGGCATTTCATATGATCGAGTCCATTTAATTTTGCATGAAGAACTACAGATGAAACAGCTTTCTGCAAGATGGGTGCCGCATTTATTAACAGTCGATCAAAAACGCATAAGAATGAACATTTCTCAAGCTTGTTCGTCCTGGCTTACAACACAAAAAAAAATAATTTTTCACCAAGACAACGCACCAGCGCACAAGAGTGTTTTAACAATGGCTAAAATCAACGAATTAAAGTACGAGTTGCTTGACCACCCACCTTATTCTTCTGATTTAGCTCCCAGTGACTTTTACTTATTCCCAAATCTAAAAAAAAATTATCTTCCATTGATAGGCTAAGAAGTTTCCGAACCGTCCTCTTATGTATAAGTTAGAAATTGTGCAATCTGTAAAGATATATAGTAACAAGTGAGAGATCATAGGAGTTTTTGAAGCATTGGTCATGCGATAATTCTTCCTTTTTAGATCATTTACTGATACTATGGCGCAGGGTATAAAAAGTTTGAGCATTTCGATTTAAACCCTCAATGCTTACGGTACCAGGCGTATCAGAGTCAAATTTATAATCGTTTTAGTGATGTACATCTATGTGAGTTTCCACTTTCAAATTGTTGTCGTAATCGAATTCCAACCAATCATTTCTCTGGGTGTATTTGGGCTTTTAAACTAACTCAAATCTCAAAGAAATTGGTTCAGATTTTTTATATATCTTGAATATATATCTCGTCCGATTTTCATTTATATGACCTTATGGCTCATACAATTTCGCTAATAATAGAATATTAATAATATGAGGAATTCTTCCATATTTCATATTCACTAAAGTACTTATTAAATATAGAAGCTGAATTTCCATATTCAAATGATAAAAACATATCTTTATTTTCATGAAGAAACACAAAAACTACAGAATTTCTTTAGCAATGTAGTATTTAATAATGGCTGCGTATAACAAAATTCTAATACTGAAGTGATGTCTTCATTTACAAGGAATTTCTACCAACTGCGGTAATGCTTGCCTTTGGTTGTTGTTCGAATACCGTCTGCAAACATTATTTTACTCTGCCATCCCACACTGTCATTATTCAGCACAGCGTAGAAGCTGAATAATGATTTTAAACAAGACAAATAGTTACAATTGTTCGTTCAGATATATTGCGAGTTGTGGAATGAGTAGATTTGTGTGATTTCCACAGAAATACTCAATTGGGTGTTAAACCATCGTTTCAACATCACATTCAGCACAGTGTTTCATATAATTGGTATGAGTCATACGTCCTAGAGGCTACCTTTTATTAACTTTGTCATTCCGTTTGTAACACATCGAAATATTTCTCTGAGACCCCATAAAATATATATTCTGGTCGAGTTGAAATTCTGAGTCGATCTAAGCATGTCTGCCTTTCCGTCCGTCCATCTGTTGAAATCACGCTAGCTTCCGAGCGAAACAAGCTATCGACTTGAAACTTGGCACAAGTAGTTGTTATTGATGTAGGTCGGATGGTATGCAAATGGGCCATATCGGATCACCATATAAACGGACCCACAGATTTGGTTTGCGGAGCCTCCAAGAGAAGCATATTTCATCCGATCTGGCTGAAATTTGGTACATGGTGTTGGTATATGGTCTCTAACATCCATGCAAAAATTGGTCTACATCAGTCCATATTTATATATAGGCCCCATATGAACCGATCCCCAGATTTGGCTTGCGGAGCTTCAAAGAGAAGCAAATTTCATTCGATCCGGCTGAAATTTGGTATATGGTGTTGGTATACACAGATAAAAATAAGTTTGAGAACAAATAACTTTTGTTGGAAAACCAATAACAAAATTTGTTAATTTTCCTGCAACAAACTAATTTGTACTTTTAATAACCATTATTACAAAAAAGTTGTTACCAATCGTTACCATCAGAAGGCAACAAATAATTTGTGTTCTCAATAACATAATTTGTTGAGCATCCAAGAGTACAAAATATTTGTTGTTGAACGTTACGTTTAGTCCTCAACAAATATTTTTGAGTTTGAACGAAAAAATTTGTATGTGGTTTGTTGGAGTCTATCAATGCTGCAACAAATTTATTGGTGTATTGACAAAAAATTAAATTGAAATTAAAATTGAGAGAATTATGCTATGAATTGCACCAAAATTGCAAAAATGCCAGAAATATTTTGGAGATATTTTGTTAAGTACACACAGAGAAGGAATATGACCAAAATGTTATTTTTGGACGGGGAACATGTAACATTTTTGTGTCGAAAATCCTATACTCAGTTTTGTAAATGTATGGCGATTTTAAATTTGTGTAGTCCAGGGTCTAGCAAGCATTTTGACTCTAATGTCTACTCTAATCCCGATATTAATATGGTTTTATTAATTATTTCATACAACAAACACATTTAAGAAACTACCAAATTGAAAAATATAAATTTTTTGCAGACATTTATACATGCTTTTCTGTATTCTCTGAGGAGTGAGCTCTTTGCTTACTATCATGCACGTGCATGTGCTCATACTCATTTTGTTCTAACGGTATTCTTCGCATACTTCTTTTAGCTTTCGTACATATTCTCAGCGATGGGCGCGTAGCCAGTCTTGTATTTCTGTTTTCATATCGATAGCAGTCAACTACACGGATGAAAAAGACTGTTTTTCATATGTTTGGCTATAAACATTATATGTTTGGAACACAAATTTTTAAACACAATATTTTTGAGTGCAAGCATATAATGTTCATAAACTAGCATAACATGTTTGGGACATATATGTTAATATGTTAGAACATATTATGTTTGGGACATAAAATGTTTGTAAATATAATATGCTTGGATGCAAACATATATTAATTTAGAAATAGCCTATAAACATATATGTGTTTAGTAGCTTGGAGCGCTATTTAACAGGGAGCGATATTGAATTAAGTTGGTGGTTGTTGCTTGTTATTACAAAATTAACATTTTATTTTTCCTTGGGCAATTGATCAGCTACTTCTTTGATCCTTACAAACTGTGTGGTCCGCTGTTCGAATCCCCGTCCGGCAAAAGGTAAAATTAAAATAAAAAAAATCATACAATTGAATAATTTCTTCTACAATGTTTGTATTACAGAAAAAGGTGCTAAGAACTAAAAAATCTCGTGGAAGTGAGAAAGATGTGGGGGAATATACAATTGGGCAGAAACAAAATTTTGAGCATTCAGGTCGAAAACCTATGTTGTTAGCACCTATATTACCTGTTTATTTTCATTGATTATGATTGTTCATTATGATTGTAAATATATAAATAAATAAATAAAATTTTGAGCACAATATTGTTTGGGAGAATTTTTTTAAGCATATAATATTTTTGGGTGCAAAATGCTTCCAAACATATTATATGTTCACATAATAACATATTGTTTTTTGGAAGACAACATTATTGAATTTGGATGCAAAAATACAAAATGTTTGGAACTTAGACTACCCAAACATATATTGTTTAGACCAATATGCTTTCAAACATATTATATATTGGAAGAGATCAAACATATAAATGTTTGGGCAATACCCAAAAATGTATATGCTTGAAGCAAAATATGTTTGGGAGTATATGTTACAGAAGCGATTTTTTGTGAGCGTGTAATTTCGCAACAAAACAATTTGTTGAAAATTCAGAATATTTCTATCATCTCCTCTGTCAAGCATCTACATACACATTTCAACAACAAATGCCTCATATTCAATAGACAAATTTGTTGAGCATCAGCAGATTTTACATACAAATAAAGTTGTTAATATTTATTAGCAGTTATTTTTTTGTGTGTATGATCTCTAATAACCATGCAAAAATTGGTTCATATCGGTCCACAATTATATAGCCCCCATATAAACCCCATATATTTCAAAATGTTATTTCTATAGGAAATGTATGAAGCATTTCATAGTTGGAGAGGAATATTTTGCAAGATCTTCCATTAAGAATTCTACCAATCTACCAAACAGTAAAAAATCTGCCATTTTTGGTAGACTCGTGTTCATAGTTGTATATAGCCTCCATATAAAGCGACCCCATATTTCAATTCTGGCTCTATAATTACCGCACAAAAGTTCATATAGTTTCGAAATTATTTCTTCCCTATATATACAGGTCAAGAACTGAATATATACGTATTTAATCGACGTTTCTTTTGTTTACTATTTATCCCGCGTGGACTAACTTACAATTTAGAAGATGATGCCTTGCCATCGGCCGCAACCCAAGTACTTTAATTGTGGATGACCGTCTTTAGTAGAAGTTTCTACGCAATCTATGGTGGAGGGTACATATGGTGGTGGAGGGTAGATTCAGCCTGGCCGAACTTACGGCCGTATATACTTGTTCATTAATTGTTAATATTCACAAAATGAAATTCTTATAAACTATGGAACGTTATACAAGGGTTGCCTCTATAATTCTGGATTAGAGAACAAAAACAAATCTGTGGACTTATGATAAAACCCCATATGTCGAGATAGGACAATTTCTCAAAACTTTTATGTTGTGTGTAGTTTTTGAAAGTGCATCGTTCTGTGTTTACAGATTTTTGATATCTGCCTTAGATCGGATATAGAATAGATATAGAATCGTGCAAAACGACATAACTTGCGAATTCTTAAGTTTAATTTTGGCAAAACAACATAAATATCTCATCGAGTCGGTTACTGTGAGAGCAACATACGTTTTTCTGTGATATTAGTTTAAGTTAATTATTTTTGCAATTATTAAATATGTGTTTTATGTCGTGCTGTATTAGTATCGTAATAATGAACGTATATTGAATATCCAATAAAAAAAGTCACCCCTGATAAGGCTGGAAATAATTCCAGCGAAACGTTGGACGAAAATAATGGAATAATTCAATATTTGATTTATTCTCATTTAAAAATGTCCTTTAAAGTCCAGAAAAATATATAATCTTGTAAAGTCGAAATACTTGTATGATACTTTTGACAAAACAACATAAGTCCACATAAGGTTTGTGTAAATGCCCAATTGTTTTTTTTTTACAAAACAACATATTTCGAGTCATGGTGTTTTGTCGAAAAAAAACAGATCAAAATAAACGCATATTTAACTTTATTTTACTAGGTGGATTTGGTAAAGTAGAAAAATAAGCTATTGGAAAGGTCTATCAAATGAATACTAAACATTTTCCAGAAGTTTTCTACAGAAGTTTTTGTGACCCCTTAAATGTGTATTTTTGCTCTCCTGTAAAATTGAAATATTAAACATCGAAAACCGTTTTATTGTTTTGAAAAAATATTCCCCATTAAGATCTGTATAATTTTGCATGCGATTGAACCAATTGTCGAAGCACTTTTGCCACTATGCTTGATGTATCTCTCTTAATGTCATACTGCATCTATTACTTTTAGACATATTAGCCAAACAGTCAGCAGCAATAACGGCTGTACGGTTGCGTGAACTATCTCTGTGTTCCTTAACTCGAAAACGACCATAGACTGTCGCAAATCTCTCAACGAGATGGCTGAGCAGTACAATATTCACCTAATACGGGTGCCTGGATATAGGAACATACCGGGGAACTGCGAAGCGGATGAGTTGGCAAGGCTAGGAATGACCTTGCATATTCCAGGGGAACTAGAATCTGTTGGTATGTCTCTGACTACATGCAAGCTCATACTGCGTGAGAAGGCTGTTGTCCCATGGAAGGATTGCAACGACACAAAGCAAAAAGAGCCCCATCTAAACTTAAACCGCACACTAGATATGTTAGTGTTTTCAAGACGTCAGATATCACTCCTGATATGTATACTGAACGGAACGATTTGAAGGAACTAGTTCTTTTGTACAAGACGAACGATGAGTCCGAATCACTACGGTTAACGATTTTGCCCTAGACTACTATCAAATCGATGTTTTGAGTACTCAAAAACGCAGTTCCACCCGATGTGTGAGAGCTCGCATTGTTGTGGTGCAGAGTGATCCGTCTTTCGGCTGTTGGTTTTCCTGATTTCTTGGAAGACAACAGCGGAACAATCGACAGTTCTGCGTTCTTCTACATATATACTTCCTGTAACATAAACTCCCAAACACATTCTGCTTCAAGCATTTATATTTTCAGTATTGGTCCAAACAAACTATTGTTTGTATTGTTCAAACATATTGTGTTTCACCATAGGCATACACTGGTAAAAAAAGTTTTCATGAACTTTTCTTTGTGTGTATATATTTTTAAGGCGCCAATTGATTACTTTCATTGTTTACTAGCAGCATATTATCTCGCTCTCTCTTTCTAAATACATATATGTTTAAAGGCAATTTCTAAATAAATATATGTTTGCATCTACACATATTATATTTAAACAAATAAGAGCAGAGTTAAGTGCGGCCCGGCCGAAGCTTAAATACCCACCACCATGGAAATGCAAAGACAAGTCGAACCTTTTCTAAGGTAACGACATCAAAAGGAGGTAATCTCTCACGAAAGAGAGAGAGAGTTTATCCTAAAGAAATTAAGAAAGAAATTTGTTTATCCTAAACAAAGCGATTCCTTAAAATGGGCTCAAGGAATTCTTGAAGCTGGAAAAAGGGAACGATCACCGGATTAGCTGGCGTCTACTCATAGGTGCTGGAAAAGTTTCCTCGACACCAAGAGGACGATTTAAGCTAGTCGCATTTGAGGACCAGAGGTCTATAAAATGTTTTAAAGCTGCTTTGATACAAATTGGTGAAGTTTGGGAAGGAGCTGCTCTAGAGTTAGTCAAGAAGAAAGACATAGCGGCTAGACCAAGAGCACATGCGTAGATACCTGCAAACCCTCCTAACCCTGAATCTATTTTAAATAGACTGAAACAATGCAATCCAAATCTTCCAACAGCTGATTGGAAGGTTGGCCGTTTGGATGAAGTGGATGGACCAAGACGGCATGCAGTGTTTATATTGAACACTCAGTCTTTGCCACATCTAGCAAAGTCCCAGGGCCGTGTATGTTATGACTTTCATTATATACAAATGAAGGTATATAAAAACGATCAGCTAAAGGATTCGGAAATGGACAAGCCTCCGTCCGAATCAGAAATAAGCGGATCCTCTTGCGAAGTCCAGGGAGATACCAAAGATGCAGACATGGATAGACACCGTATGCGAGAGGATGTTTCTACAGCCTCAAAACTTACCAAAGTTGAACCTATTGTTATTGCGTGAGACATCGAGATCTCTGAAGAGGACATTCTTGATGACTCGATTGAAACGGCTGATGTGACGGTTGTTGAAAATCTGGATGGTCCTATGGATCCTCCAGATAAGTCTTCACCATTGTAAGGCTGCATGTACTGCCTTAAAAGTTCTCCTGATGAAAGGGGACATAGATGTAGTTCTTATTCAAGATACATATGTTTATAGAAACAAAATATGTGAATTAAGTACTCCGGGGTTCAAACTATTGCAGTATACTGGTAATGATGTAAATCGAGCCTGTATAATTGCTAAAAAGGAGCTCAACTTGTTTCTGCTTCCTTCAATGTGCAATACTGACACTGTCGTTGCCAGTTTAGAAATAGCCAAATGCAAATATTGGGTATCTTCGGTCGACATGGGACATGATAGGGAGATGGCTCCATGTGCCGTTAACACCTTAGTTGAGGAGTCATTGAAAACAAAGACAAAACTCATTATGGGATGCGATGCAAATTCGCATCATAGTAAAGGGTGATTCTTTTGAGGTTAGGATTTTCATGCATTAGCATTTGACAGATCACGTGGGATTTCAGACATGGTGTCAAAGAGAAAGATGCTCAGTATGCTTTGACATTTCATCATGAATAGACTTACTAACGAGCAACGCTTGCAAATCATTGAATTTTATTACCAAAATCAGTGTTCGGTTCGAAATGTGTTTCGCGCTTTACGTCCGATTTATGGTCTACATAATCGACCAAGTGAGCAAACAATTAATGCGATTGTGACCAAGTTTCGCACTCAGTTTACTTTATTGGACATTAAACCAACCACACGAATGCGTACAGTGCGTACAGAAGAGAATATTGCGTCTGTTTCTGAGAGTGTTGCTGAAGACCGTGAAATGTCGATTCGTCGCCGTTCGCAGCAATTGGGTTTGTGTTATTCGACCACATGGAAGATTTTACGCAAAGATCTTGGTGTAAAACCGTATAAAATACAGCTCGTGCAAGAACTGAAGCCGAACGATCTGCCACAACGTCGAATTTTCAGTGAATGGGCCCTAGAAAAGAAAAATCCGCTTTTTTATCGACAAATTTTGTTCAGCGATGAGGCTCATTTCTGGTTGAATGGCTACGTAAATAAGCAAAATTGCCGCATTTGGAGTGAAGAGCAACCAGAAGCCGTTCAAGAACTGCCCATGCATCCCGAAAAATGCACTGTTTGGTGTGGTTTGTACGCTGGTGGAATCATTGGACCGTATTTTTTCAAAGATGCTGTTGGACGCAACGTTACGGTGAATGGCGATCGCTATCGTTCGATGCTAACAAACTTTTTGTTGCCAAAAATGGAAGAACTGAACTTGGTTGACATGTGGTTTCAACAAGATGGCGCTACATGCCACACAGCTCGCGATTCTATGGCCATTTTGAGGGAAAAGTTCGGAGAACAATTCATCTCAAGAAATGGACCGGTAAGTTGGCCACCAAGATCATGCGATTTGACGCCTTTAGACTATTTTTTGTGGGGCTACGTCAAGTCTAAAGTCTACAGAAATAAGCCAGCAACTATTCCAGCTTTGGAAGACAACATTTCCGAAGAAATTCGGGCTATTCCGGCCGAAATGCTCGAAAAAGTTGCCCAAAATTGGACTTTCCGAATGGACCACCTAAGACGCAGCCGCGGTCAACATTTAAATGAAATTATCTTCAAAAAGTAAATGTCATGGACCAATCTAACGTTTCAAATAAAGAACCGATGAGATTTTGCAAATTTTATGCGTTTTTTTTTAAAAAAAAGTTATCAAGCTCTTAACAAATCACCCTTTATATGGGGAAGAGGAGAATCACTCCTAGAGTTTATTTTGCGTACTAATTTGGTAGTTTGCAATAAGGGAGATGCCCCAACCTTTGTCACTAAAAACAGGCAAGAGGTTTTGGACGTCACCTTGACCTCGCAAGAACTGGATGAAATGATATCTGATTGGCAGGTTTTAAGTGAACATAGCTTCTCAGATCATCGCTACATCAGTTTCAAATTTGATATTCATACCACCAAGACCATATTTCCGCCAAATGTTAGGAAAGCTGATTGGAATAGGTATCGTTCAATATGATGATACCGGAAATACCAGAGACAAATATGAGCACTGTGCAAGATATCGAACACGCAGTGGAGACGATTACTAAGGTCTTCAACATCTCACTGAAAGCTGCATGTCCTAGAGGAAGCCAAGGGGGGAAAATTCGTATGAGGAAATCCTGCAGGAAGCTCTTTAACAACTTTACTGCAAAGTCCACCAGAGCTCCTGAGGACTGGGACGCTTACAGGAAGAATCTGAGAGGATACAAGCGAGAACTGAGAAAGGCTCAGCCTAACTCTTGGAATCATTACTGCAGCAATATTGAGAATACGTCCGAGGCTTCCAGACTACGGAAGGTACTAGCATCCACTAACTCCGCTCCAGGTTTCATTAAAACATCGGAGGGCACTTGGCAAGGCCGTATTCAGGGGGGGGGGGTGAGGGGGATCAAACCCCCTCCCGAAATGAATGAATATTTTTATATAAATAAATATATATTTTTAGCTGCATAGAAAAATCTTATCGAAGATGTTGAAGAAAACTTGCAAACGACGCCAAACGATGGTCGAAAAAAAAACAAATTGTTTTTGTTCTCGCACGGCAAATTTCATTTTTGGAAAATGTCTTTCTGCTTTTTATTTGTGTTTGTTGTTCTTTTTGTGAACATGACTCGCTTTGTTTGGCCATAGCAACAACAACGAAACAGCCGAACACACATGTATAAATGAAATGGCGCAAAACCTGCGAAAAGAACCTGCCTAATTCAGCGATGGAAGCACTTGGAGAGTGCAATAAAGAGATATTTCCAAACGTGCATATTCTTTTAAAAATTTTGGTCACTTTGCCAGTAACTCAGGGATGGAAAATAAAATTTTTAAGAAAGTACAAAAAAGGTATTTTTTGAGCGGAAAGGTACTTTTTACTAAATTTCAACAAAAATTTCATTCGAAAATTATTGTCAAGAGACTAAATTTTAAAGAAAATAAAATTTTGACAAAACTTTCTATATAAATAAAATTTTGCAAAAATTTCCTATAGAAATAAAATTTGTACAAAATTTTCAATTGAAATAAAATTTTCTATAAAAATAAAATTTTGCAAAAATTCTATAAAGAAATAAAATTTTGACAACATTTTCTACCGAAATAAAAAATCGATAATATAGAATCGCATTCTTTTTTCGACTAAAACATTCTTGAAGTTCAATAAAATCCTGTTTTTGACAATGTTTTTCACAAAATCGAGATTTTCTTCCCATATGAACATGTCTGTTTTGCCATATTTGTAAAAGACTATTAGCAAATAAGGTTGATAAAGACTTTCTCAAAATATTAAAATATTTTGTCAAAGCTATTGTACCATAAATCTGATATCGACTCAAAAATGTCTACACAAAAGGTACTAAATCATTCGCGGGGGTACTACGGTACTGACCGGGGTGAAAAAGTATTGAAAAAAGTACAATAGTACTGCATTTTCCATCCCTGCAGTTACTACGTACTCATCCGAACTTTCATTTTCAACAATGAAGAGATTAAAGACGTATCTTAGAAATTCGACTAGCGAGAGTAGACTCAATGGATTGGCATTAATGTCGGTTCATCGCCGAATAAATGTGCCGACTGAAGAAGTAATTGATTTATTTGCTGCCCAAAAAGCCCGTCGGCTCAATTTAATATTATAAAAATATTGTATACATACCTATGCATAAATAAAATTTTCTACACATGAGATTACATGAATATTTTTTTTTAAGTTGAACCCCCCCGAATTAAAATCCTGGCTACGGCCTTGGCACTTGGACAACGTCAGTGAGGAGACGTTGAAGGTACTATTGGACACACATTTTCCTGGAAATCAGACGGTTGAACCGTGTGCTGGCGGTGCCACAGGGGCTCAGCGGTCGTTTTCTATCGAGGAAATTGTATCGGAATATAGAATAAAATGGGTGTTAAATAGCTTTGGACCATTCAAATCCCCCGGATCTGATGAAATTACTCCGGCGGAGTTACAAGCAGTGACTGACAGAATCATTCCCTGGTTGTCGGCGACATATAGTTATTTTCATACCTAAAGTGGGAAAAGCCTCTCACTCGAGTGCGAAGGATTTTCGACCAATCAGATTATCCTCATTCCTACTTAAGACTCTGGAGAGGATGATAGATATTTATCTTAGAACTAGCGTCGATTAAAGTTTGCTCTCGAAACGACAGCTTGCATACTCGGAGAGCAGGTCTACTGAGACCGCATTACATGAACTAGTCAGCTTTATTGAAAGCTCACTATCTGTCAAAGAATACACAATCGTGGCGTTTCTAGACATCGAAGGGGCGTTCAATAATGTCCATCCGAGCTCGATATTAAATGGACTGACAACTCTGAATGTTGATCCAGGTATACTTAGGCTGTTAGACGAACTTCTAATAAAGAGGCGTATTTCAGCCACACTAGGGCAAACAAACATACAAAGGTATATGGACAGAGGCACTCCCCAAGGAGGAGTTCTATCACCTCTTCTTTGGAATGTTGCTATAAACAACCTTCTGGTTTCCCTAGAAAAAGAAAGGATAAAAGTGGTGGCATACGCAGATGATGTGGCGCTAGAAGTCAGGGGAAAATTCCCATCCACAATCAGAGATATTATACAGAGAGCTCTCCGGATGACTGAGAAATGGGCGAAAGATAATGGTCTTGGGGTAAATCCTGCAAAGACAGAACTAGTCATGTAATGGCCCATTTCCTTAGGGGGTATTGAAATTCCCTTTGGTGAGTATGCAAAATACCTTGGCGTTATTTTTAACAGGAAGCTGAACTTTAAGCTTAATATTGAAGGAATTGCGAGGAAAGCAACCGTAGCTTTGTACTGGTGCAAAAGGCAATAGGAAAAGAGTGTGGACTAAAACCAAAAATTGGGCATTGGCTATACACGGCAGTGGTTAGACCTATAATGCTACATGGTGTTGTAGTCTGGTGGCCGGCACTTCACCAGCCGACAAGTTTATACAAAGTTCAGTGTGTGGCGTGCTTGTGTATCTCAGGCGCATTCAGTAAGACAGGAACAGATTCCCTTAATGTCATGCTGCATCTATTGCCTTTAGACCAGCGATGGGCAAAGAGACTACGCGGCGTTTTGCTCTTGCTCACCCAAATATTCTCTCGTTCAGTTAAGTCTCAAAACAGGTTTTTTACACACGACGAAATGAATTTGTATTTTGAAAACACATTTCAGTCTCGCATGAGCAACCGATCGAGTTGGGTGTGTTGTCGCATGTTGTTCAGCGATTACATGAAATTCGAAATAAATGAGTACTTGCAATATAATTTTTTGTTTCCAGAATTCATAACTTTCAATTAAATAATAACCAGATGTAATAAAAAAATATTTTTTTAATAATTATTGAATTTTTTCTATTGTGCGTATTTGAAAACTTAAAAATATTATTTATTTTACTATTTCGAATCAAAGGAAAATACACAATAAACAAAAAACATTTAATATTTTACTATTTTATATGGTAATTTTTTAGTACAGTGCCTCTTTGGACATCCAAATAATGTTTCGTTTCGTTAAAAAGTTAATTACATTAAAATTCTGTATCATTGACAGAAATACGTCTTTAAAGTCTTTCATAAAAATCTCATTAAAAAACTGACTTAATATAATTATTAAGTATCATTTCTCGAAGTGCATAAAAAGAGCGATCAATTGAAAACGCACACAAACACAAATCCTCTCTGCCCATCCCTGCTTTAGACATTTTGGCCAAACAATCAGCTGCAACAAAGGCCGTGTGGTTGCGCGAGCTATCGCTGTGGTCGGAAAAAAGTTACGGTCACAGTTCGGTCCTCAAAATAATGCCAGATGTGCCTAACGTAGTGGATTATACTTTGGCGACACCAATTTTCGAAACAAGTTTGAAACTCTAATTCCCAACAGTGAGGCATGGTGCACACAGGCCCCGGGAAATAAACGATATATAGATTTCTACACTGATGGCTCCAAATTGGATGGCCAAGTGGGTTTCGGAGTATATTCTAAAGATCTGGAACTTCGAATAGCGAAAAGATTACCTAATCACTGTAGCGTTTTTCAGGCTGAAATATTAGCAATAAGAGAGGTGGCGAATTGGCTGAGAAGTAATATTCCAAAAAATTTTGGCAGTAATATATACTCAGACAGTCAACCTGCAATAAAATCCTTGGACTCTCTGTAACTCAACTCGAAAACGGCCATCGACTGCCGCAAATCTCTCAATGAGATGGCTGAGTAGCACAATATTCACCTAATATGGGTGCCTGGCCATAAGAACCTACCGGGGAACTGCGAAGCGGATGAGTTGGCGAGGCTAGGGACTGCTTTACATATTCCAGGGGAACTAGAATCTGTTGGTATGCCCCTGGCTACCTGCTAGCTCATACTGCGTGAGGCTGTTATGATGCCAAATGTTCGATGGGAGAATGGCAAGGGTTGTAACGACACCAGCAAATATGGCCCCATTTAAAGTTAAACCTCACAGTAGATATGCTAATGTTGTCGAGACGTCACATTTCACTCCTGTTATCTGCTACACTCAAAAAAAGTGAACTCTCTATTTCACTAAAGCCAATCTAACTTTATTTTAGTTCATGTAATTATTATGTTTGGAGAAATTTTCCTTTACTCTAATAATTTTTTGTGTACGTTAGTTAAATTAACTAAAACCGAGGAAAAAATATACTCAAATGAAGCATAAAGATTAACTTAATTCGTGTCTTCCACAAAATTGTTCAGAATTTCTTTAAATTGGTAAATTTCACAAAAAATGCGTCCATCATGAACTTCGTATGTCACTAAAGACATTCTTGCAATTTTGAACTCCAAGTTTTTCCTTCAAACTACAAAATTTTCTTTAACAAGTGAAAAAACTTAGTTATGTCTAATAAATTTTCTTGAATTTGTCGAAAAATATTTACTTATTTTTATGACATCGGCGTGATGCCAACGTTTGTAATACTGTTTAGTTAAAATTTTAATACTGTTTAGTTAAAAATTTTCTCAAATTAACAGAAAGTTTTCTCCCTGGTTGGTTCACTGTTTTTTCAGTGTATAACGGGTCGCTGCCTGATAGGCGATTTTGCAAAAATGAAGTATAATGATTATTGTATGAGCTGTCATGATACAGAGGAAAAGGAATCAATTAAACACCTCTTGTGTGAGTGTCCTGCATTTTGTGTAAGGCGTAAGCAAATTTTAGGGGCTTTGGGAGCTTTAGATTACTGGCGGACCTGGAAAACGTTAACTTAAGCTGTCTGCTAATGTTTTTGGAACAATCTGGTTGGTTCAACAGAAGAAAATAATCGAGAAGGTCTGCGGATAAACTAGAAGTGCCCATATGTAATACACTGAAAAAACAGTGAACCCACCAGGAAGACAAGTTTTGGTTAATTTTAGAAAATTTTGAATATTTGTAGAAAATTTTAACTAAACAGTATTACAAACGTTGGCATCACGCCGATGTCATAAAAATAAGTAAATATTTTTCGACAAATTCAAGAAAATTTATTAGACATAACTAAGTTTTTTCACTTGTTAAAGAAAATTTTGTAGTTTGAAGGAAAAACTTGGAGTTCAAAATTGCAAGAATGTCTTTAGTGATATACGAAGTTCATGATGGGCGCATTTTTTGTAAAATTTACAAATTTAAAGAAATTCTGAACTATTTTGTGGAAGGTACGAATTTAGTTAATCATTATGCTTCGTTTGAGTTTATTTTTTCCTCGGTTTTAGTTAATTTAACTAACATAAACAAAAAATTATTCGAGTAAAGGAAACTTTCTCCAAACATAATAATTACATTAACTAAAATAAGGTTAAATTGGCTTTAGTGAAATAGAGAGTTCACTTTTTTTGAGTGTAGGTACTTTTAGTTAATGTGGTATCACAATGGACTAAATAGTCTAAGTGAGCCTGAATCCTAATCGGGCTGCCACTTTAACCTATACAGCGGAAAGGATGTATAGACCCACTTTACCAAAATTTTGCAAAAAAAAAAAAAAAAAAATGGCGCCCATATCTTGCGAACAGCAAAAGATACTCGCACATCTTTATCTTTATCCGTTCAAAAGTTGCAGAATTATTACCAAAAAAGCGATTTGGAACCACTGTGTGGCGGTGGGTATAAAAAAATGTTATGTCTCAAACATAATATGTTCTAATATATTAACATGTCGCAAACATGTTATGCTACTTTATGGACATTATGTGCTTGCACTTAGAAATAATGTGCTAAAAATTGGAGTTCCAAACTTATAATTTTTACACCGAAACATATGAAAAACAGTCTTTTTCGTTCGTGTGGGTAAGGCGAATTTCCATAGCCTTTAGAGTAGATCGGGCAGGGTGAGATGATTCACATTTATCCACAAAATGTCTCTCACGCAGAGCACCATTTGTTCTCATGTGATTCTTTCACTGTGTTACGTTGATGTCTTTTCTTATTTATCTCCGACGCCATCTTTATCTCTTTTCTCTATAATATTTAAGAAAATCCACTGCAATTCCAAACAAGCAAACATACAAAAGTATGTGAACAGAGGCACTCCCCAAGGAGGAGTTCTATCACCTCTTCTTTGGAATGTTGCTATAAATAGCCTTCTGGTTACTCTAGAAAAAGAAAGGATAAAAGTGGTGGCATACGCAGATGATGTAGCTCTGGCAGTCAGGGGAAAATTCCCATCCACAATCAGAGATATTATTCAGAGGGCCCTCCGGATGACTGAAAAATGGGCGAAAGACAATGGTCTTGGGGTAAATCCCGCAAAGACAGAATTAGTCATGTACTGCAAAGATCGCAAAACTCCCACGGTTAGGCCTATTTCCTTAGGGGGTATTGAAATTCCCTTTGGTGATTGTGCAAAATACCTTGTCGTTATTTTGGACAGGAAGCTGAACTTTAAGCTTAATATTGAAGAAAGGGCGAGGAAGGCAACTGTAGCTTTGTACTCGTGCAAAAAGGCAATAGGAAAAAAGTGGGGACTAAAACCAAAAATTGTGCATTGGCTATACACGGCAGTGGTTAGACCTATAATGCTATATGGTGTTGTAGTCTGGTGGCCGGCACTTCAGAAACCGACTGGTTTAGATAAAGTTCAGCGTATGGCGTGTTTGTGTATTTCAGGCGCATTCAGCAAGACAGGAACAAATTCCCTTAATGTCATGCTGCATCTATTGCCTTTAGACATTTTGGCCAAACAGTCAGCTGCAACAACGGCTGTGCGGTTGCGCGAACTATCGCTGTGGTCGGAAAAAGGTTACGGTCACAGTTCTGTCCTCAAAATAATGCCAGATGTACCTAACGTAGTGGATTACACTTTGGCGAGGCCACTTTTCGACAAAAAGTTTGAGACTCTAATCCCCAACAATGAGGCGTGGTGCACACAGACCCCGGGGAATAAAGAATATATAGATTTCTACACTGATGGCTCCAAATTGGATGGACAAGTGGGGTTCGGAGTATATTCTAATGATCTGGAACTTCAAATAGCGAAAAGATTACCTAATCACTGTAGTGTTTTTCAGGCTGAAATATTAGCAATAAGAGAGGTGGCGAATTGGCTGAGAAGTAATGTTCCAAAAAATGTGGGCATTAATATATCATAGACCAAGAAAATATAGAGACATACCTTGATAATTCACCATGGTTTTGTTTATTTGCAGTGCGCAGTCATTCCACTCAATTGCGCAGTCAAGTGACTCAATTTATTTTTGGAAAACGAGAATAACCGTATAAATTAGTCAATTTGCATTACAAAAAAGGTGTGGATGAATAGTATTTTATAAACTTTCACAATATTTGGTGTTTCAACGAGAGAACAAAGGAAAGAAAACAAATTAAAGCCAAATTAAAAAATCACTCAATTGCAGACGAAAAAGAGCCATCTACGGTGTGCAGACAAACTACAGCGCTGTGAATTCACTTGAGATGTCTATACCTTCCTTGGTCTATGAATATATACTCAGACAGTCAACCTGCAATAAAATCCTTGGACTCTGTGTTCCTCAACTCGAAAACGGCCATCGATTGCCGCAAATCTCTCAATGAGATGGCTGAGCAGTACAATATTCACCTAATATGGGTGCCTGGCCATAGGAACATACCGGGGAACTGCGAAGCGGATGAGTTGGCAAGGCTAGGGACTACCTTATATATTCCAGGGGAACTAGAATTTGTTGGTATGCCCCTAGCTACCTGCAAGCTCATGCTGCGTGAGAAGGCTGTTATGATGGCAAATGTTCGATGGGAGAATTGCAAGGGTTGTAACGACACCAAGCAAATATGGCCCCATTTCAACTTAAACCGCACACTAGATATGCTAATGTTCTCGAGACGTCAGATATCACTCCTGATATCTGCTATAACGGGTCGCTGCCTGATAGGAGATTTTGCAAAAACTATTGGCGCGAAGTATAATGACTATTGTATGAGCTGTCATGATGCGGAGGAAAAAGAATCAATTAAACACCTCTTGTGTGAGTGTCCTGCATTTTGTGTAAAGCGCAAGCAACTTTTAGGAGCATATAGCTTCGGATTACTGGCGGATCTGGAAAACGTTAACTTAAGCAGTCTGCTAATGTTTTTGGAAGAATCTGGTTGGTTCAACAAAGAAAAATAATCAAGAAGGTTCAGCGGTTAAAACTAGAAGTGCCCATATGTAATAGGTACTTTTAGTTAATGTGGTATCACAATGGACTGAATAGTCTAAGTGAGCCTGAATCTTAATCGGGCTGCCACTTTAACCTAACCTAACCTAATGTGCTAAAAAATTGAGTTGCAAACATTTAATATTTACAACAAACATTTAACATATGAAAAACAGTGTTTTTCGTCCGCGTACAGATTATGATGCTCAAATATTTTATAATGTTTCATATTTCAAATTTTTGGATCGGAATGTATGACAACACACTTTTTAATAAAACGACTAATCGTGAACCATCATTAGCTATGGGGTTGATACACTGTGCAACACTAACACTGACAACCTGAAGCATCTCTATCTGACTCAAAGGAATACTTTTTCGGATGTTGTTTGTTTCGCAATATCGTTGTTATTCTTTGCTTTTGCTGGAAACTTATTTATCTTTGATTTCTATGCATAGTTTATGTAAAGTTTCTTTTGTGGTCGTCATTGTGTTCCCCAATATGCATTTTAATAACAAGGAAATGTACAATCTCAATTTAAGACAAAAAGGATGTCGATTGAAATTTGTGGAATGCTGCATTTGTTACGGCTGCTGTCTAGTAACAGATACAGTCACAAGGTTGGCTAGTCTTTTCTCACCAATAATCCATCTAATCGACTTGAGAAAACATGTAAGCATTCGATGAAAACATTTCAGAATGTTGTGTATTTTCCGTGCGCCAGCAACGCCAATTGAGGTTTATTTAAAGAGCTAATTGCAATGCGATACAGGAAACACTCTGTACTCAACCAAAATCATAGTCAGATTTCAATAAAATTTTTGATTTGATTTCAAAAGATACAATGTGTTGTTTTCAGATCCGTGTGTCTTTGGTGAAAGGTTGTAAACGTCAAAAGTGTCATATACCAAAAGTGTCGACCGGTATATATATATATATATATATATATATATATATATATATATATATATATATATATATATATATATATATATATATATATATATATATATAATACTAACCGATATGAACCAATTTTTGCACGGTAATTAGAGATGCAGAAGTGAAATAATTGGCGGGGTTTATATGGAGGCTATATATAACTATGAAGCGATATGGGTAAATTTTCGCGTGATTCCTACCAAATTTTAGCAGGATCATGGTTGTTGGAGGCCATATATAACGTTCCGAGTTTCGACCGAATCGGATGAAATTTGCTCCTTCAAGAGGCTGCGAAAACCAAATCTGGGAATCGGTTCATTTACTGCTCCTCTTCGGATCGGATGAAATTTGCTTCTCTAAGAGACTCCGGAGGTCAAATCTGGGGATCGGGTTATATACACTCAAAAAAAAGTGAACTCTCTATTTCACTAAAGCCATATTAACTTTATATTAGTTCATAGAATCATTTTGTTTGGAAAAAGTTTATTTTAGTCAAATAATTTTTTGCGTATTATAGTTAAATGAACTAAAAAACGGGAAAAAGTTATACACAAATAAAGCATAAAGATTTCCTAATTTCGTATTTCTTACAAAATAGTTCATTATTTCTTTAAATTTGTAAATTTTACCAAAAATGTGTCCATCATGAACTTCGTATGTCACTAAAGACATTCTTGCAATTTTGAACTCCAAGATTTCTCTTAAAACTACAAAATTTTCTTTAACTACTGAAAAAATTTAGTTATGTCTAATAAATTTTCTTGAATTTGTCGAAAAATATTTACTTATTTTTGCCATATCGGAGTGATGCCAGCGCTTGTAATACCGTTTAGTTAAAATTTTCTAAAAAAGTTCCAAATTTTCTAAAATTAATCGAAAGTTATCTTTCCTGGTGGGTTCACTGTTTTTTCAGTGTATAATTATGAACACGACGTACCAAATTTCAACCGGATCGGATGAAATTTGCTTCTCTAAGACTAGTACGCATTTTAGTTTTTAGTTTTACGCATTCATCTTCATCGTGTCTGTACATACACGCAAAATAATAATTCTTTCCTCACATACCCTGAAAAATGCCTGTGTAACATATTTTACTTCAAGCATATATGTATGTTTTGTAGAATTTGTTCAAACTAAAAATTGTTTGTGCTATGCAAACATCTAATGTTTTATCGTAAGCATACATTTATTTACTTCCAGTTTCGAAGCATTTATTAACAAGTATACTTAGAAATGGAATACAAATATGGTTTTAATACACTTCATTGAAAATGTTATAAATTTTATGAGGTTTTATATGTTTTTTTATGGTCATATTTATTATCCACAATTGATACGCAATTACGCCCTTTCAAAAGAGAACAGCTACTATAATATTCTTTAATGGGGCGATTTTTCGTGAGTCAAAACATTTCTGATTGTGAGTGTGCACGAGTGTCTTTGAAAGTTTGTAGTGCGTGAGTAAGGATTTTCTTTTAGTGAACATGTGTGAGTCGAAAATATCGCGGTTCATAATTATTTTAAGACTGCTCTATATTAAACCGATCAAGAACTAAAGTGGCTTATACCCAGCAAAATCTAGGTAACCACAACTCAATACAATTTGCATTACCAGAAGTAAAACTCTCATTACACGTTGCATTACATTGTGATGAGTTATAGTGATTAACTTATAATGATAATACACTGAAAAAAATATTGTCGTGAGATCAAAGATTTCGTGTCTTTAAAATACGAATGCAAATTTTGCTTAGCATAGAAGGCGCATTTCTCTAATATAAAGTTTTTTTCCTTGTCCAAAAGTCGATAAACTTTTCAATGAAGTCGTATTGTCCTTATGATTAAGTGATTTGGCTTAAAAATGGGTATTATAATATGAAAGAAAAAATGTTTGGGCTAAGGTCAACTTGACTTTAATAATTCAGAAAAATTCTTTAAATTTAATGAAATTGTCTTTAAATTTGTTGTCTTTTTGCATCTTGACTACAAAGCAAAAAATCGTTCAGATATAGGACATGTTTTTCAACACTTTATTTTAAAGAAGCGTTTTACTTGAAACATAGCATAATTTCTACTGGAAGTCGAGTCTTAACTTGGAAAATAAAGTTGTGGTTAACTCGTTTTTAAAGGACTTTGATAGCATATGAAGAAAAAAAGCTGAGAAAGCGAAAAATTAAAATTTGCTTCCTAGAAGCAAGTACACAAAGAGAATTGTGTCTTAAAAGTATCCTTACTTGTATTCTCCGCTTCTTTGGCTCTGAATCAATACCAAATTTTTTAAAGTAAAGACAAAATCTTTGGAACCGGGCATGCTTGTTTTTCAGTGTAGTATGTAATTTTTAATTTTAAAAGCACAGACTAAGGGTAACAACACAACACTTCAATACAGAGAATAAATGTTTATTTAATAATAAAAAATGAATACTAAGACTTAAAACTAAAATGAATGTGTTCGAATAAAATCGCATCGTATGCGGTTACACGTCTTCTTTTCAACTGAAGTCCTGCTGTTTATACCCTTCACCACTACTGTGGTACAGGGTATAATAAGTTTGTGCATTTGTATGTAACGCCAAGAAATAGTGGTCATAGACCCATCTTTTAGTATACCGATCGGCTTAGAATTAAATTCTGAGTCGATTTAGCGATGTCCGTCTGTCTGTCTGTCTGTCTGTCTGTCTGTCCGTCCGTCCGTCTGTCTGTATATGTAATTTTGTGCACAAAGTACAGCTCGCAATTTCAGTCCGATCGTCCTCAAATTTGGCATAGGGCCGTTTCTTGGGACAGAGACAATCGCTATTGGTTTTGGAAAAAATCGGCTCAGATCTAGATATAGCTGCCATATATATTTATCCCCGATTTGGTCATAGTTAGCGTGTTTATCAACCGATTTTCTTGAAATACCGTACATCCAAATATTTTATGAATCTCGAAAATCTTGCAAAATATCAGCTAAATCGGTTCAGATTTAGATATAGCTCCCATATATATCTTTCGTCCGATTTAGACTCATATGACCACAGAGGCCAAAGTTTACTGCCGATCTTCGTGAAATTTTGCACAGAGAGTAGAATTGACATTCTACCAATGCTTGGTAAATTTGATTGAAATCGGTTCAAATTTAGATATAGCTCCCATATATATCTTTCGTCCGATTTGAAGTTATATGGCCACAAAAGCCAGAGTTTTGCCGTGATTTGCTTCAAATTTTGCACAAGGGGTACGTTTAATAGTATCGTTAAGTGTGTCAAATTTTGTTAAAATTGGTTCAGATTTAGATATAGTTCACATATATATCTTTCGCCCGATTTGGACTTATATGGTCTCAAAAGCCAGAGTTTTGCCCTGACTTACTTCAAATTTAGCACAAGCGGTACTTTTAACGATACTATTGTATGTGCCAAATATGGACAAAATCGATTCAGATTTAGATATAGCTCCCATATATATCTTTCATCCGATTTGAATTTATATGGCCTCAAAATCCAAATTTCGCAAAAGGAGTACGTTTAGTACTATCGGTAATTGTGCCAAATTTGGTTGAAATTGGTTCAGATTTAGATATGGCTCCCATATATATCTTCCGTCCGATTTCCACTCATATAACCAGGGGGGCCAAAGTTATACTCCCATTTACATGAAATTTCGCATAGATAGCAGAATTATTATTCTAACTATACATGTCAAATTTAGTCAAAATCGGTTCAGATTATATATAGCTCCCATATATACGTACACCAGAGTTGGGGAAATATGGTATTCTAGAGATTTTGTAGAAGTAAAAAAATTGTCTCCATTATATATGTAGCTTCCAGCAAATGTGAAGTAGTTGAGATGGTAACACAAATTTTGGCCTACATAGGGGTGAAGGGTATAATATAGTCGGCCCCGCCCGAATTTAGACTTTACTTACTTGTTTTTTATTTGCAACTTCTAAGCCGAATTCTTCTTTTTTCAGAGTTTCCATTGGTATCTTAAATATCAAATCCCACAATAGTAAATACTTTTCAGTAATTTGTTACGATTATTCTCAAAATGACTTAATAAAATGGATCAACTATAAATTAACTATAAATTTCAACATAATTGAACATTTACTTAAAAAATAAAAGCCAATATGTAACAGGTTGGCTGATAAGTCCCCGGTCTGAAACATAGATGGCGTCGCTAGTATTAAATGCATATTATTTTTATATAGTACCAACCTTCAAATGATTCGTGTCAAAATTGGACGTCTATAAGTCAATTAGTTTCTGAGATAGAACGTATTTTGTGAAGCAACTTTTGTTATTGTGAAAAAAAAAATGGAAAGAGGAATTTCGTGTTTTGATAAAATACTGTTTTCTGAAGGGGAAAAATACGGTGGAAGCAAAACCTTGGCTTGATAATGAGTTTCCGGACTCTGCCCCAGAGAAATCAACACTAATTGATTGGTATGCAAAATTCAAGCGTGGTGAAATGAGCACGGAGGACGGTGAACACCGTGGACGCCCGAAAGAGGTGGTTACCGACGAAAACATCAAAAAAATCCA